>NC_073303.1:21322601-21560101 GCF_027595985.1 Sorex araneus | reverse complement strand
GAATTACTCTTGATGAATAACATGGGTTAACCATACTCTCTGTGTATCCATGTACATAGTACTATATTCTCTAAGGCAGCATCTCCAGGAAACTGCTATTTTACCCTGTGAAATAATTGGTCTGGGTTGTTGTTTTCCTTCCTGTTGAAGGGTTAAGGTGAGCAGAAATCTCTTTCCTTCCTTATCCGTCTCCAGCTTGACAGAAGATAATAAATAAATAAATAATTTAAAGAGCAGCAGCAAAAGTCATCTTCTAGAATCTATACTACTGAAGCGTAGTGATTTCATCTTTGGGTGTAGGAATAGGTCAGTTCAAGCCTCCTGGCTCAAGCTATTTGTTTAGGACAAGTGACTCCTGAACCTGAAATAGAGAAGTTTAATTGGCAGAATGGATTAGATCCCGAGGAAGCCATTATGGTGAGTGTCAGTGAGTAAAATTAACATGTATTTTTAATAAGTCTGTAATTACTTATTCCACAATAGACCATATGGTCTATTCACTTTGGGTGGACTCAAACATTTAAGTCCTCAAATGCCATTTAGTTTTAAACACACACACACACACACACACACACACACACACACACACACACACACACACACACACAAACCCATGCCCCTCAAAGGAAACAAAAGAATTGCATTTTGAGCTCCCAAACATTGCCTTACAAAATAAAAATCCAAATTACTATCAAAACCAGGAATTTTGCACTTATGTCTGAGAAGCAAAGTGACATGCTTTAGCCTTCTTTATTTTTAATTTGTTGGCTCAATAGTCTGAGTGGAGGGCAGCAGGCTGGGCTGAGTTTCAGCTGTAAGTGTTGATTTCCTTGTTTTTGTGAATTTTTGTGTCAGACCTGGCATTGTTATTTAAATAGATCACTGGGTGATTTTTGTATTAGAATTCCATTAAATTGAGAAACAAAGAATCCCACTCTGCTTTCAAGGAGAAAATGCATTCATTTCCTCACTTCTAGACTATTTTAGTAAGGCCTTTTCATGATCACCTCCTGAACACACTTATAGAAATATGCACACGTTTTCATGACTTCATTTGGGTCTTTTAAAAGTGCCGATTAAGCAATGCCCCTACATTTTTTTCCCCCCTCTGCTTTAAAAGGCTTCTGGAAGTCTCATCTTGCTATACAGTTTTCTGAGAGGGCTTCCTCATAAAATTGCTATCTTGCAACATAACAGAAATGGAATCATAAAATGCAGGCATTAGGAAAACAAATCATCCATTTTCAGATGACGAAGTTTTTAAAAATTCATTCACTGATTTTTTTTTAAAAAAAAAAAGTCAATTGAATCACTATGAAAAATTTCATCCATTCAATTTGCAAGGATGTTACATTGATCATGGGATCAATGCACACGCACAGGATCCAGACTTGGAGAGTTAGAAAAAATCTCCAGGGCCTGAGCAATAGTCCAGCGGAAGGTTGTTTGTCTTGCACGTGGCCAACCCAGGTTGGATCCCAGAACCCATATGTTCCTCTGAGTGATTCCTGAGTGCAGAGCCAGAAGCAACACCACCTCCCCATCCAAAAAAAAAGTGACCCAAAAAGCTAAAAAAAGGAAAGTATCTGAAATTTGAAAAGGCCATTTCTAGAGAAGGCTGGGCAGCTAAGGCCTCCGTTATAGTCAGGTTCTTGTCTGCTTAAAAAAAGAATAAAGTTCATAAAGGAAAAAAGTTGATAAGGCACTTGCCTTGCGTGTGGCCTACCTGGGTTCCATCCCAAACACCCTGTGTGTCTTAAGCCCTGGCAGGAGTGATCCGTGAGTACAGAGGTAGGACTAAGCCCTGAGCACTGCTGGATGTGACCCCAAAACAAACAAAGTAGTGGTGAAATTAGTCTTGCAGGTAACTTCCTCTATTGTGACTCTGGTCCAAAACCCTGACACTAGACTTGGCCTCCTGAGCACTTTCACAGGGTCATTTCCTGAGCACAGAACCAGGGATAAACGCTGAGAACCATTAGGTATGACCCCATCAAAACAAAAGAAACAAACAATAAGTCAACAATCTGTGTTCTGTCATCTTGTAAATGAAGAGGTGAGGTGGGGGCGGGAATTCGAGTCCAATCAGCTTGATCTGTGCCAATGTCTGGCTGTGAGCATCTCTGGGAGTTAACTCCTCCTTACCTGATTCCCTTCCGGTTCCACTGGTAGTTTCCCACAGACAGAAGGTTCTGATGCTGGGAATTCTAAGAGACTTTTGTGTCTTTGGTTTTTTTTCCCCAGGTGACCATAGTGAGTGTTGTTAGTTGTAGGTTGGGCCAACTATATTTATCCCAGGCACAACCACCCATTATTGGGGCAGTGGCCCCCTCATTCCGCACCCAGCAGTGTGCCCTAGATACCTGGGGCTTGTGGAGTCAGACCCCACAACACCCATCGGGAATCCCCATCTCTGCTAGCCAAATAGATTGCTCAGTTCTCATTCCAGACACCCAGAGCTCTCCCAGGAAAGGGGTGGAAGCCACAGGAGGACTATGAAAGGGTGTATTCCCTAGCACCTTCACCTATTTGAGCACGCTGACGCTCATATGCCCACACCTCCATTTTCGGTAACCAAGAAAAGGAATTCAAGCTTAAGATGTAGGTCTTCATTTTAGGATCTCATCTTTGCTTTGCCCTACCCCAGGACAGGAAGAGGGAGGAACACAGCAGGGTCTGGTGCTCAGGTTCTTGTCCAAGAGCCGTCAATACCGAAAGCAAGGAACTGGAGATCTTGTGGTGCAATTTAGAAAAGACTTTTATTTAAGGAAAGGGTAAGGAAGGGGGAGGAATGTAAGGAAGTTCCCAGGTTATGGGAAGACTCTCCTAAAGGACTCTGGAGAAAAGCAGAAGCCCTTTCCCTTTTGTGCCTTTCTAACAAGGGATGAGTGAGTGAGCATTTCTTTATCATGCTTCAAGAATGCGAGCCATTAAGATAGCAGAGAAGGGCTGGTGAGATAGCACAGCGGGTAGGGCGTTTGCCTTGCACGCAGCCGACCCAGGTTCAAATCCCAGCATCCCATATGGTCCCTGAGCACGGCCAGGGGTAATTCCTGAGTGCAGAGCCAGGAGTAACCCCTGTGCATCGCCAGGTGTGACCCAAAAAGAAAAAAAAAAAAGATAGCAGAGAAGATGCTGAGATGATTATCTCCTGATGTCTAGTCCTCTAGATTAGGCCCTCCAGGCCTAGGTCATCTAGGTTATTGGGCATCACCTTGGTCATCTTTCTGATTTTCCATACCTGTGGTTCCCTTTCCCATATTCCTAGTCTCTCCCTGCCTGTACCCGCTTTGTCTCTCTCAGTTGGGAGCTGTGTGTGTAGGGAGTCCCTGGAGGTTGGCTCTTGGTTTCACCTTTTCATCCCCAGTAACTGGTTGACCCAAGATTCCCCGTGTTTCTCCGGTAGGCAGCCACCAGGGAGTCTAAACTTCTTAATCCAGGCTGAGGCTCTCAAATTTAATCGACTTTTTGCCCTGCATCCCCCTTTCAGAAAAAGCATCACTCAGAGCACTCTGAAACACCCTTTTACCTCCTTTAAGTGAACAAACAGGAAGCACTTTATTTTATCACAAAATCCAGCAACCTGGATGGTTCCAGTGTCCCCTAGGAGACCCTATCCCCAACTTTGGGGACCTTCAGCCATAAGGGAGCTCCCATTCCATGCCTGACATTTTTCTTGAAGTGCACATAGTTCAGTAGGGCACAGGAGAACATTCTTCTGTCCTCTAAGTTCTTCATGGACTATCTGAGCAAACCAATTAACATTAGATGAGTAGGAGAAAAGAACACATTTAGTTATATTTGAATGGAGCATTATTTTCCTGACCATAAATTCCAAAGTCACTGGGGGTCTAACTGAAGCCTGTATCCTAAGTCAAGGAAAGGGAAAGAAGCCTGGACTAGTAAGCAGAGAGGAAGAGGACTCCCATGAACGCAACTTCATGTGACTAAACCTTCCCTCTAGATATTTCCCTGTAAGATAGGCTTCTCCAGTTTAATTAGAGTGAGAGAGAGAGAGAGAGAGAGAGAGAGAGAGAGAGAGAGAAGAGAGAGAGAAATGGAGGGAGGGAGAGAGAGATTACTGGAGATGCCCTAAAT
This sequence comes from Sorex araneus, assembly GCF_027595985.1. NCBI lineage: Eukaryota > Metazoa > Chordata > Mammalia > Eulipotyphla > Soricidae > Sorex > Sorex araneus. The sequence continues at coordinate 21,556,003 of NC_073303.1, read as the reverse complement.
CTAGATGATTTGCATTCTTTCAGATTATGATAATAATTTCTCCTGAGGCCACAGATTTTCAATTGATTTTAGTTGCCTATACCAATACCAAGGTCCTACATGTTGAGAAATACCTGCTCTTTTAATCTTGGGAAATGCCTATATTAATTTTTTGGGGGGTGGGGAGGGCACACCCAGTGGTGCTCAGGGCTTATTTCTAGCTCAGTGCTCAAGAATCATTCCTGGAGAGCTCAGCGGTCTAGACGTGGTTCTAGGGTTCAAAGCTGGGTCTGCCGTGTGCAAGACAAGAACCATCCCCTCTGTATTATCTCTCCAGGCCCCATCTGAATCACGTTAGGGAGATCGATCCTAGAATACCCACCACAGAGAAGCTCCAGCAAATTATCCAGATTATTAAACATCGTGATGTCCTCTGTAATAGGGGTGTTGGGGATTGGGGTCATTCATTTCAGGAAAAGCCTTCATGAACCCTGGAAACTGAGAGAGGGCTGAGTAGTTTCCTTCCTTTGAGGCAGGTCAAAGCTGTCAGCATCCTAAGCCCTTGCAGTAGAGCTGGTTTGGTGACTCTGATCTGGGGTGGTTATTGAACATCCTACAAGCATTTAAGGGGTGAGAAGAGAAGACAGAATGATACTATAGTGAGTAAGGTATATGACTCTCATGTGACTCACCTGGCTTCAGTCCTAGGCACCAAGTACAACCCCTGAGCCCTGCCAGGAGTGATCCCTGAGCATAACTGGATATGGCCCCCAAACAAGAACAAACAAAGAGAGATGTGAGAAAACATGATCCTGTGGCCTCTGGACCTTATAGATAGGGGATACCAGTCCATTAAAAACTTCAATGTCTGTATGACAGAAACACAAGGACGAAAATGTGTAAATCTGTAACTGTACCCTCACGGTGATTCACTGTCACTGTCACTGTCATCCCATTGCTCATCGATTTGTTCTAGCGGACACCAGTAACGTCTCTCATTGAGAGACTTATTGTTACTGTTTTTGGCATATCCAATAGGCACAGGTAGCTTGTCAGGTCTGCCGCGAGGGCTCGATACTCTCGGTAGCTTGCCGGGCTCTCCGAGAGGGGTGGAGGAATCGAACTCGGGTCCGCCACATGAAAGGCAAATGCCCAACCGCTGTGCTATAGCTCTAGCTCCGGTGATTCACTAATAAAAATAAAATAACTAAAAAAAAAAGAAATAATGGTGGTAAGTTCTTCAAAACATTTACATGAACATAGGAACACTTTGCTCTGTATGCTAGCAATTGAAAAAATGTATTAACACTCCATTACTAGAAACTTTTGCCATTTCTCTGTGGAGCTCCAATTATAATAGTTACACATTTTACAGTAGCATTGCCTGGAACACATGTAAGTACATAGTTTTAAAAATATCATATGGTAGAATTATTTTAGAAATAAAATTATTCAGCATCTCTGCCATAAAAAATAAACAAATAAAAAATCAATAAAAGCTCCAATCTCTCCCTTTTCCTCCTCTTCCATTCACCCATTCTGCCCCACAGGGTTCAAATCTGGAAATTGTAGCTAGTAGATGGGGGAGAAGGTGCAGAGAATAGGGTAAAAGGCATATTGTTCTCAGGGAGATATTCCCAGCTGGCGGGTTCTTGCTTTGGGAGCTTATTAGTAAGTGAGCATTGAGGCTCCATCCTGCTCCTCACATAGACACTCCTTATAGCCTCTCCCTCTGTCTTTGTCTTATTCCTCAATCTTGTGAGACGATCCCATGCTCTGTGTGTTTGTGGCTAAATCAGGTCTAGTTACTAACAAACGAGGAAGAGAAAATATCATGCCCTGTGAGAGCGCTCTGGGGGCTTATCCTGCCCAAGGGGATCTACTCTCTCATCAACACAGGTCCCTCAGAAGGACTCTTCAAGGTTATTGTGTAGACCCGGAAAGAAGTGACTGCTTGACCACGCCACAAGGAAGAGTCTGGCCTCCTCCAGGAATCCATTAACCACTGACGCCAGCCTGAACAGTCTCGAGACGGAGCTTCCTTCTGCTGTGCCCATAACCATAAATTTCCTTTAACTTACTTTCCCAGCCAGCTCTTTATAAACCTCTAGCTCTCTGGCCTGAGAGATAGCACAGGGAGTAAGGCACTGGCTTTGGAAGCAGATGACCCCGGTTCAAACTCCAGCACCCCCAGAAGTGACCTCTAAGTAAGAGCAAGCCTGAACGCTGCCGAGGGAGTCCCCAGTCTCCTGTGTCCCCACAAAATAAAAAACAAAACCACCTGAGCGCCAACCTGAGGAAGAAGAGCTTAGGGGAACGTGAGACTGCCATCTTCTCGGCTTTCCAGCCCCTGAATAAACTCTTATTTTTCTCACGACTCTTTTTTTAAAAAATTATTTATTTATTTTAATTTTTTTAATTTTATAAGATAGTTCACAATATTTGATTACATTTAATATTCAAACACCAATCCCACCACCGTTACAGCTTCCCACCACCAAATTTGGGATGTTTCCATCCCAAGCCCCTAGTCCTGTCCCAAAGCACAACTGAAATAATATACTTTGTACTGTGTATTGTCTGTGGACTGGAGCGATAGCACAGCCAGTCGGGTGTTTGCCTTGCATGCAACTGACCCAGGTTCGATTCTTCCGTCCCTCTCAGAGAGCCCAGCAAGATACCGAGAGTATCCTGCCCGCATGGCAGAGCCTGGCAAGCTACCCATGATGCATTCCATATGCCAAAAACAGTAACAAATCTCACAATGGAGATGTTACTGGTGCCGTTTGAGCAAATCTATAAACAAGGGATGACAGTGCTACAGTGCTACAGTATTGTCTGTTGTGAAAGACTGCTGAAAACGCTACAAAAAAGTATCCATAGAGGAAACAGTGTGAAGATTGTTCTATTTTGGCAGGGGCTATTAAGACATTCGTTATCACTAACCTGTTGTTAAAGGTTGAGTGATGTGAGCTTTCATTCATATATATATATATGTATATATATATATATCTGAAAATAGGTATATATGCATATGCATATATATGTATATATATATATATATATATATTTCCCTCTATCTTGCATCAACTCTTATCTTTGAGTTTGCCCTTCAGGTGGTGAACCCCTCAACTTGGCTTCAGGGTGAAAGGAATTACATGGGTTTAGCAAAAGCTAGTTTACTTCTCCGAGTCAAGAGGAAGGCAAATACTTAGTGGGAGAAGCTAGGACTGTGGGCAGGGCACAGAGCCTTACCTCTCAGCCTGGCACATCTGTAGCAACTTTATAACATTCTGTCTTTGCTGGGTTCTGGTGGTGACAGAGGGCCTGGGTTTGGTGTCCCCACTAATGAGGAGACAGATTAGTAAGGATAGTAGGACCCCTTTGAATTTGAAAAGCTTCAGCTCCGTTGTTTGTCCCATCTTATGGGAGAGGCCAAGGCTAAGATCTGAAACGGGCCTTGGTTTCGTCTCCTCCCACTCTTGGCCAAGATGACCTGGACACCAACTCCGCTAAAGGCCGCTCTTGCCAAGGAAGGTCTGTGGGCACTGATTCTCAACAAATGCCAGGGGACAATGGAACACGTTAACAGCAACAGCTTAGAACAGTGAGAGCACTAGCGACAACTCCCCAAGACACAGCAGTGCCCGTGGTGAAGAGGGAATAGCTGTGGCTCAAGAGGATTCCAGGGCATCGAGCCGTCCCCATCCACCCCTCCGACAAAGGCGCGTAGTGAAAAGAGTTGAGTAATACCAGGAGTAGAAGGAGTTTCACTCTGACCTCTATTTTCTGCTCCCCTAAATGAGTGACAAGAACCCCCTCCACTTCTATGAGGGAAGACACCATTTGCTCCGAAGACCAGAGACACCTCAAAGAAAACCCCCACCTCATAAGCCTTGTTGGTCCCCCAGCTTATTGCCCCCGCCTTGGACCCTTTGTCCTACCCCACTCCCCGCGCCTGTGCACGCTCCAGAAAACCTCACATAGACATTGTCAGGCTTGGTTGTTCTTTGGATCTTCTTTTTTAAGGTCACCTAAAGCTTATATTAAATAAACAGGTATATGCTCTTCTCCTGTTGGTTTGTCGGTCAATTTAGTTTTCAGACCTTCCCACCAGCCACCCTGCTGAACTGTTTCCTTCCCTGCAATCTCCGTGTGTGTGTGAGTGTGTGTGTGTGTGTGTGTGTGAATGTGTGTGGTGGGTGAGGGTGTGTGTGGGGTTGGGGGAGAGTATTTGCCTACTCCTGCTCTCTGCTGCTGCACCCCAGTATTTACTACACTAACAGAGACATGCGTGACATTTCAAGGATCATGCGCCCTTTCAAGAGCTAAGAGTGAACAGGAAAGTTGTGTTCTCGGGTGTTTGTGCTTCCATCCCCAGGCAAGGAAAAAGACTCCCTTCTGGGCAGCTTGAAAGAGAAAGTGGGTGTCTAAATTGAACCCCATGAGACTTGCATGATTAATGGTCTGTGATCCCTTTCATTCTCCCCCTCTCTCCCCTCACAAACAGAAGCCTTGGCCTTGGAGCAGGGCTTCACTGGCCCCTTGAACAAATGGCCATTGACAGGCTGGGCACTTGGGTAGCCCTGGGGAGAAGCCGCAGCAGATGCCATCCTGCACCGCCAGCAGCCGAAGGCCCACTGGAAAAGGCCAACGGCTAGACACGGAAGTGACTTTTCAGAGTGGTGAATGCATCCAAAGTGCCTGGATTTGGCACCGAAGATGTGGGACACCTCCCAGAGAAAGTGGGGCTCATCGCTTCTCGGCCTTTTGGCTAAGATCAAGTGTAGAAAGTGGGGCTCAATTTGATACTTCGGGGATCCGCAGATTCTACCTGGCATTGAGGGGGAGAAAGGAAAGTTAGCGTTGAAAAGAGAACTGTGCTTGGAGCAATCACAGCACCGGGACAGAGCCCTCAGACAAATGAACAAGAACAGGGAAAGAAGAAGTTGTTTCTTCGCTTAGAGGGTGTGGTGGAGTTTCAGGTGAGGAAAAGAAGGAAATTAGGACTGAGGGATAGGTGGGGTCCCAGTCTAAAGAGCCTCATTAAGTCACCTTTAGTTTGGATTTTTTTCTCAGGTCAATATGGATTTTTGTTTTGTTTTGTTTTGTGGGCACTGCTCAGGGTTTACTTATGGCTCTGTGCTCAGAGATCACGCCTGGCAGGGTTTAAGGGACCATATGTGGTGATGGGGTTCAAATCTATGTTGTCCACGTGCAAGGCAAGCCCCCTACCTGCTGTAAGATCTCGCTGGCTGCTCAGTGTTGATTTTTAACAAAGAAAGGAAACATATTCTTACTTTTGAATAATTCCTCAAGTATAAGAACACAATGACATGACAAGAAAGCAGAATGACAAGAAAACATGATCCTTGAATCACACTGTTAGGATGTAATTCTTAAACATTTTCTAGTTCTATATGCATTTTGCACATGCATTTAACATACTAATGTAGTGGGCCAGTGTCCTCCAAAGGGTCAGATAGAATTTTTTAGCCTCTGCAAAGTAGGCCCTTTTCCGTGCCCCGAAGGCCTTCTTCATGCAGTGAAGCCTGTTACTCAGGAATCCTGATGATCCCGAATGAAGATTAGCGAGAGCTCTAGAGTCTGAGAAGAAGCTCTTGTCCTTGTCTCAGACCTTTAGCCTTTACCTAATTGTGTCAGTAATCACTGCACTCCTCTCCGCTGCCCCTCATGTTTTTTTGACCTTGAAGAACGGCATTTTGGAGGGGAAGAAGCAATAAACGGGTTATTATCTTCTCCCTTGACACATGAAGTCTCCCCCTCCCTTCTGTTTGTCCCTTCACACAGGCTTGATAGCCTTGATTTACCCTACTTTAGAATTTAGACTCAATGTATGTTACTGGTTTTTTTCCTTTGCTAACGCTTCTGATGTTGTTTTAATGACTCGTCCAGTCTGGAAAGAATCCAGAAGGGTGAAGCATGTTTCCTGTCCCTTAATAGTAGCCACGGTCCCTACATGGAAGTGAGACACACATGCCTGTTGGGGTGAAGACACAATTGCTTTAGAAAGGCGGTGCTGGCTGCAATGTCACAGAGTAGGACATGGACCAGGGAGGCGGTTGGAGAGGCTCCGGGGTGGAGAGAAGGAGCAAGCGGATGCTGTGGTTCAACTAGAAATGACGCTGGCTCAACGCAGAACAGGGAGAGGCTAGCTCTGAAGCAGGCCATTCATTTCATTCGGTGCTTGTGTGTCAGTTCCATCAAGGTTCCAGCAAGAACCTCTAGATTCACAGACCAGTTGATGGGTAAGAACCCTAAGCAACACTCGATGTCAGAAGACCCAGCCTGCGAGTCCTGATTCCCTCACTAGACTATGGGAAAATCCTTTATTTCCTGAGTCTTTCTTTTTCTTCAGCCGTAAAAGGCGGGTTTATAGACATAATCCCTTGAGCGGTGTACTGACCAACTGAAAGAAGGAGTAAAGAGTGGTTCCGAGAATGGTAAGGCCGTGGGGCAGAAGGTAGATAGTATTCCATGGACGTCAACATTCCACTGTTGTAGATTCTACGGGACCACATTTCTGTCTATCCTTGACCTCTAATTCTAACAGGAAGACTACTCCTGTTCTCAGCAAAAATCAGTATCCTATTCATAAGTAGGAAATCAAATATGTCCTCTACCTCCCCGGGAAGCCTCGAAATTCACTTTCCTTCTCTGTGGGAAACAATGGCACTGGTCCAGTCTGTCTCTCCATGACACTTCTCAGAAAAGGGGCATGAGCAACCCTGAGCTAGAAGCCAAGAACATGGTGTCAATTCTGTCTTTCTGCTTCTGGGTGACCTGGCACAATCCACCAGCTCCACTCACGTCCCTCTCTCTATCTGCGTAGTATGAGTGGGCTTGTGGCAGGCAATTTATCAGACTCAACAGCCATAAAATACCATGATTCTCTTAGTGGCAACGAGGAGAAGAAATAGGAAGCATCTTTTTTGGTTGGTTGTGATTTTTCTTTTGCTGTTTTGCCCATTTGGAAGGGGAAGGAGGAGCCAGACTCAATAGGAAAGGTGAATAAAAAGTTTATTGTGAAAATTAGCTCACGTTAACCAAGCCATGGAAAATGGAAGCCGCTGTGAAGATGTTCTCAATATGCAGAGCCACCAGGCAATCAGTGACAATATAATTGTGAATTCAGCACTTCCATGCTGTGTTTTAATTTTCTGGCACGAGTGGGCCCATTATTTAAGCACGCGTTTGAGCCGATGCCAGCCAGCCTCTCGCCATCATGACCAAGAAGGGTGCTCAGTGACTCCTGTGCACGCCAGTGGCTCTCCCACTCTGGAGGCATCCGGCAGTGGCAGTCAATTTTATAAATGACCGAAAGAAGTAGGGAGAGAATTGAAGAGCAAATGAAACAGAGGGTGGAAAAGGACAAAATTGGAGGAAATGGAGGGAGAAGAAGGGAATGGGGAGAAGGTTATAAACTCATTTCCCAGTGTGGGTGTGATCTCTCTGACAGACAGAGGGGCTTTTGCCTAGAAGGTCCAGAGCCGGTCCTTTTTTTTATATATATATATCTCAAGATTTATTTTTTTCAATTTACTTTTTTATTTTATTTTTTCAGTGAGTCACAGTGAGGGTACAGTTACAGATTCACATCTTTTCCTGCTTGTTTTTCCCTCATGCAATGTTCAAGAGCCCATCCCTCCACCAGTGTCCATTCTCCACCACCAATGAACCCAGTATCCCTCACACCCCCCAATCCCATCCCCACCGCCCCACCCTGCCTCTGTGGCAGGGCATTCCAATTTGTTCTCTCTCTCTCTCCTTTTGGGTGTTGTGGTTTGCAACAGGGGCATTGAGTGACCATCGTGTTCAGTCTCTAGTCTACTTTCAGCACGCATCTCCCTCCCCGCGCAGGATCTCCAATAACATTTTACTTGGTGTTCCCTTCTCTATCTGGGATGACTTTCCACCAACATGTGAGGCCTGCTTCTAAGCTATGGAGCCAACCTCCTGGCATTATATCCTACTATTCTTGGATGTAAGTCTCCTACAGAGTCGGTCCTTTTAATACGTGTCACATTGACCTGTGGAACTAAGGCCAATTGAGGCTCTATGGGCTGGAGGGGAAACTGTCATCAGTATCTCTGCTACAGCAACACTTTAGAGCCTGATAAATGCTGGCACGGAGGCTCAGTTCTTCCTAGGCAGCTCCCAGGGAATGGCTAAGCATGAAGGGGGTAGACAGGGCTGTTCTGCTGCTTGGTGGCTTTGCTCCCAAGCTTCTCATTGGCTGTCTGAGAATTTCTCAGCGTACCCCCCTGTCTTCCTCTCCCCTTCAAGTGTGGTCATTTGTTTGTTTGTTTGTTTGTTTAGTTTTGTTTAAATCAACCAGACTAACTGAATTTGTGTTTCACTACATAGCTGACAGTCGAAAGGCAGGAAAAAGCATTTCTCTCCAGCAGGAGACCCCAAACGACCTCTGCTGCTTCTCTGTTTTAGACATATTAGAAGCACCTAGTTATTCAACCCCTTGTCCAGACTGGCCCCTGGACAGTAGGCCATGGTGGGTGGGCGTGGGTTATGGACTTGGTTGACAGAGATTAACACTCAACAATGAGACGACCTTAAGAAAAGAAGATTCTCTTAATAATGTGGGGTGCAGCTTCAACCCACCTTAAGAGCAAAAAATGGAGGTTTTTCGGAGAAAAAAAAATCTGCCTTAAGATTATTAGACTACGGGGCTGGAGTGATAGCACAGTGGGTAGGGCGTTTGCCTTGTACGCGGCCGACCCGGGTTCGATTCCCAGCATCCCATATGGTCCCCTGAGCACCACCAGGGATAATTCCTGAGTGCAGAACCAGGAGTGACCCCTGTGCATCACCAGGTGTGACCTAGAAAGAAAAAAAATTATTAGACTAACTCCTGCCTGTCTCAGTCTATTGGCCTTGTTCTACAGATTTCAGACTTGCCAGTCCCCAGAACCATGTAAACCAATTCTCTAGTAGAAAACTTGCCCCAAACCAGAGAGATAGTAAGCAAGTAAGATTCTTTGCACACAGTCAACTTGGGTTCTATCCTTGGCAACACACGTGGTCCCCTGAGCTCTGGCCAGGAATGATTCCTGAGTGCAGTGCCTCCTGTACTCCTGTACTTGGAGGCCTCAGTATTGCTGGGTGCAATCCCAAAGCCTCTCTTCACACACATAAAAAAGCAACAGTGGAACTTCTGTATGAGTTTACAAGTGATTGAGTCCATTTCTTGGCATCCAGCCCCAAACACAAAAATCATTCATTTGAAAAGATGTATCCATGCCTATGTTCATTATAGTACTGAGTGAAAATAGTTAAAATATACAAAGTTGGACAACTGTATGTTCAACAGCAAATATATAGATCAAGAAAAGAAATAGCATTATGTATACATGATGGAAAATTACACAGCTATGAAAAAGCATGGCATTATAAAGTTTGATGCAACATGTATGAAACTGAGGGCATAGTGTTAAGTGAAATAAATCAGCAGGAGGACATACACTATAAAAATCTCACTCATCTATGGCATAGAAAGAGATAAAATAAGAGGATAGACTATTGAACAACAACAAAAACACTCTGAACCTTGGGTTTAAAATCTCAGATGGCCATGCAGCAGGAAAAGAGAGCCAGAGGTACTAAAGATGTAGACAAGAAGTGGTGGAGGGGTGGAAGGGTTTGCATACGTTGGTGGTGGAAGAATGCAGTAACTTTTACATAAAACCATGAAAATCAACATTGTTGTAAAAATATTACCTAAAGTATAAATATCAATTAAATTTTTAATAAATAAAAATTTTTTAAAAGAAAAGAAATTTCTAGTCCTGGTTCTAGCCCTGTATCTATATCATGTCTGTCTGTGTCGGTGTCTTTGTCTAAAGAATCCGGGCTATCCGCCCTTTCACCAGGATCAAACCTGTGTCTGCAGGTTTCCTTAACTGTTCCTTCCTACCCTCACTTTATCTGTCATGGTGTTACCTCAAAAAAGTTCTTATGGTCTAACATCATTGGGTCTTCCAGTTCTTGAAAGAACCAACTATGTTTACACTGTTCAGACTTTGTCTTTATTTTTAAGTCATCTGACTAGGGTTGGTAATATTCAAAGTGTCATGAGTGGGAGGAAAAGAAGTTGAAGAAATACAGTTAAATGAAAAGTAGAAACAAAGAGGCCCAGTGCATGATTGGGTTTCAGCTAGGAGTCACACAGTGGAAATTGCATTTCTACAATGTCAGAGTTGGATGTTTTATAAAATAGTGGTTTTTCTAGGGGCTTTTTGCATGCAAGTACCCAGGGAAGCACGTGGGCAGAAAGCAGGGGATCAGGCATACATACATGGTGTTTGTTTCATGTTTGCTTTTGCTTATTGGAGAACCCATTAAAAATGCATATTTCTCCTTTGCCAATTGAATCTCTTAAATTACCTTATTTAAGAATACTCACAAAAACAATATTCATCACATCTGCTTCAATTTTCTTCCCAACTTTTATAGACTCCTCTGCCTGGTTTCTTAACCAAATGAAACTCAGTAATAAAAAAAAAAAGTCTGCTAATTCACAGCTGAGTTTTTCTTTCCTGGCTTTCCTTGTGGCTTATAGAGATGGGTTGCTTCCAGGGAATCTCTAAGGTGATGTGTGTGATGTGGTGATGATGTGAAAACTAAGTGGCCAAGTGGTCACCGTACATACCTGGGGTGAAATGTCAGCGCTAAGTACAACAGCTCTGCTTGCATCCAGCACATCACTGAAGAGCCTCTGATGTTGGGTTTTCATTCCCTAACTGGGGTCTGACTTCCCCAAACTCTAAAGTGCTCTCATTTCTTTTTTAATCCACTTATTCAACTGTATTCGCGTGGGCCCAGCAAGTACTGTGCACCGTAGAAGGAGCTGGGGCCATAGTCCAACTCTCTGCTGGGTGGTGCAGACTCAGGTGGGGCAGCTCCCTAGGGTTCTGGATTCCACTGTGCATGACCTCAACCTCAGGGTGCCAAGACTGACCTTTCCCAAGAATCCCTCTTGCTTCTTGTGGTCAAGGGAAGAAAATGTAGGCGTGACACCGAGATTATTAGTACTGAAAGCCCTGTTAACTCTGCATTAGCCAGAACACCATGGCTAGCCAGGCTGCAGATCCAGTCTCCAGTGGACGGAGCACTGTGGTGGAGCAGGGAGCACGGCAGCCCTCCTGACATCAAGGGGCTGTCCTCAGGCATTGCCGTCTCTCAGGAGAATGTTTTGTGTTAGTTGCTCTGAGTTAATTGTATTCATGCTCTGGCATATTGGTCAGGAAAATAAAACCTTGTGTGTGTGTGTGTGTGTGTGTGTGTGTGTGTGTGTGTGTGTGTTTCTGGAGAGAGAGATTTATTTATTTATTTTTTCTTTTTGGGTCACACCTGGGGATGCACAGGGGTTACTCCTGACTCTGCACTCAGGAATTACCCCCTGGCAGTGCTCAGGGGACCATATGGGATGCTGGGAATTGAACCCGGGTCAGCTGCGTGCAAGGCAAACACCCTACCTGCTATGCTATTTCTCCGGCTCTGAGAGAGAGAGAGAGAGACAGAGAGAGAGAGACAGAGAGACAGAGAGACAGAGACAGAGACAGAGACAGAGACAGAGACAGAGACAGAGACAGAAAGAGATTTATCTTAAGGAACTGGTTCCTTCTCCGATTATGCAACTGTCGGGTTCAGAATCTATGGGGCATGTTGGCTGGCTGGCAATTCTGACACGTGTTGGTGGAGTCTGGGGTCCAACAGCAGTCTGGAGGTAGCAAAGCAAAAAGTGGCTTGCTTTTCAGGAGACTTCAGTCTTTGAAGGCTTACAACGATTGAGGCCCCTCACTTTATGAGGATAATCTGTCCGTTTCTATTATTACACATCTGAAAGCGATTTCTACAACACTGAGATTAGTGCTTCACTGAACAAGCAAGCTCCCGAGTCTAGTCATATCAGCAAATAAAATCAACCACCCCTCCTGAGGAGCTCTAATCTTTTTTTTTTTATCTTCTTTCAATCTTTTTCTCTATAAGATGGGTGCTGGTAGAAAACACCACTTTGTAGCGAAATTAATTTTAAAATGGAGAAATGGGAACTGTGGCCATTCTTTACTTGTTTCTGGTTTTATTATTTAAACCAACTTTCCGAGGCATACATGTTTATCAAAAATTAAGGGTACAGGGGCCAGATAAATAGTACAGCTGGTAGGGCTCTTTATTTGCATGCAACCAAGCCAGATTTGATCCCTGGCATCCCCTCTTGTTCCCTGAGCACTGCCGGGAGTGATCCTTGAGTGAAGAGCCAGGAGTTGGCCCTAAGCCTAACGAGGTTAGGGCTAAATAAAGAGATAAACAACAATTAAGTATTAAAGTATATCAATACGAGAAGAATACTTTTTTAATTCACATGTTTACAGAGTAACTGCTTTGAACTCTCCCTCCCCTCACCATTTAATTAAGATGTAACTGATAGAACATTGTTAAAAATGTAAGATGTACAGTGCCAACTATATATTGCCACACTTTTACCACAATAAAGTTAGTTTGAATCTTTGATCTCATCTAGCCACTGTTTTGTTGTTGTTCCTATTCCTAAGGTGAGAATCTTTTAAGATCGATTCCTTTCGTAATTTTCAAATATGCTGTACAGCATTGTTCACTATAGTTGCCATGATGTACATTAGTTCCTTGGAACTGTTGAATCTTATAACTGGAAATTACATGCTTTGATGGATGTTTCTTCATTTCCTCTACACCCCATCTCCTGACACCCACCAATTTCTATCAGTGTTACCTTTTATGATTCCACATGTAAAAATCATGTAGTACTTGTCTTTCTCTGTTTTACTTATTTTCCTTAATATATTGTCTTCAAGATACATCCATATTGTCACAAATGGCAGGATTTCCTGCTTCTTATGCCTGAACAATATTCTGAATGTATCCCAATATTTTTTTGGTGGGGGGAGGTGGGGGTCCACACCTGGCTATATTCAGAGGTTTGTTCCAGCTCTACACTCAGATATTTTCCCTGGCGGTGCTCAGGGGAACATTTGGGTTGCTGGGAATTCAAGCTAGACCGAGCACATGCAAGTTACGGATCTCACCCACTGTATCTCTCTAGTTCCCAAACTTTCTTTTCTGATGAATATTTAAGTTGTTTTCTTCACTTGGCTATTATAAATGATGTTTCTATAAATATAGAGGCACAATTGCCTCCACATGATAATGATTTGATTTTCCTTGAGTAAATGTTCAGAAGTAGGATTGGTGAACCCTTGGATGCTCTATCTTTAACTATTGAGGAAACTTCATAGTGTTTCCCATTGTGACTGCACCAATGGCCATAGTTCCCGCTAACATGGCATTAGACTTCACTTTTTCTCCATCCTGGCCAGCGTCAGTAAAGATTACCCTGTCACTGTCACTGTCATTGTCATCCCATTGTTCATCAATTTGCTTGAGCGGGCACCAGTAACATCTCCACTGTGAGACTTGTTACTGCTTTTGGCATATTGAATAGGCCACGGGTAGCTTTGCCAGGCTCTGCCATGTGGGTGGGAAACTCTTGGTAGCTTGCTGGGCTCTCTGAGAGGGATGGTGGAATCAACCCCGGGTTGGCCGCATGCAAGGCAAATGCCCTACCCACTGTCGCTCCAGCCCCATGATCACCCTACTTGATGATAATCATTCTAAGAGGTGTGTGGTACTCATGACTTTAATTTGAATTTCTCTGATAATAAATCCTGCTGAACACCTTTGAATACAATGTACCTATTGTCAGTTTTTCTATCTTCTCTGTTTTGGGGGGCAGAGGGGATTGTTTCACTCCCAGTGACACTCAGTGTCCTGAGTGGTACTGAGTATAGAACCTGGACATTCATCATGCTAAACATGTGTTCAGCTCAACGAGTCATTTCCCTGGCCCCATTGGTGCACCTTCTTTGGGGAAAAAAAAGTCAATATAGGTTCTTTCATTGCTTTTAAATTAGATTTTTTCTTTGTTTTATTATTGAATTATTAATTCTTAATATACTGGATGCCAGGATCAAACCTAGTTGACTGTATGTAAGGCAAGCATCCTACCTGCTGTACCATAGCTCTGGCTCTGGTTCTAAGTTTTGATTCTGTTCTTTTGCCCTCAATTTTATAATCCAAGGCAATTACTATAATGCTTTGTGCTCAAGATATAGCACATAAAAGAATATTTGGATATTGTAAGAGTTATTGTTTACTTGGACTGAAGCAATAGCACAGCAGGTAGGGTGTTTGCCTTGTACGTGGCAGACCCGGGTTCAATTCCTCCTTCCCTCTTGGAGAGCCCAGCAAGCTACTGAAAGCATCCCACCCGCACCCACACAGCAGAGCCTGGTGGCGTATTCAATATGCCAAAAACAGTAACAAGTCTCACAATGGAGACGTTACTGGTGCCTGCTTGAGCAAATCGATGAACAATGGGATGACAGTGTTACAAACAGTGCAAAATATGGTTTGAAAGGAATTTCTTCCATTCCATTGGGGTATTTATTTTGTTGATCATTTCTCTTACTATTAAGAAATAGTGTTGTTTTGGGTAGCAGAGCTAATCAAGGTGAGCTACTAAAATTGGCTTCCTTAGTTGATTATATCTAAGAACTGGAGGAGAAAAGGATTCCAAGAAAAGAAACCAGGTTGTGACTTCTTGATTACAGATATTTGTGCTCTCCCAGCCATCCCTGACCCTTTCCACATCAATGCCATGGGTAAAAGGCTACTATTACCTCAGGAAGCACCTTAGAAGAACAAATATCCAAACAGGCAACTAGCCTCCCACCTGCAGAATTAAAATGATGATCACCAGTTATAAGACTGGCCAATGGACACTGGGTAGGATAGTCTAAGTCCAGAAAATTCTGATCAGAGTATAGCCAGGGGGCCCTGGGCTCCTGGTCACTCTGAAGAGACCATCAGTATTACAGAAGGGAGCCTCAGTGGCAGGCAAGGCTATTAACTTACTGTAGGACATGGGATCAGCCTCTCCCTTTGGGTCTTTGTCCTCTAACATCTGTCAAATTATTGAGGCCAGGTGAAAAAACAGGGGACGTTCTTAGAGATCTCAAGATAAACCAGTGTCCAATATTTAAAAGGAATTATCTTTAGGAGACAGACCTCTTCTCTACCTATAAAAGCATTTGGGACACCCCATTGCAAGGTGGGCGCGTGTCATACTGTAAATAGAAGAGACTGGAGTCAGATAATGTAGATGGTTCTATTGTCACTGTCACTGTCATCCTGTTGTTCATTGATTTCTCGAGTGGGCACCAGTAACGTCTCCAATGTGAGACTTGTTGTTACTGTTTTTGGCATATCAATTATTCCACAGGTAGCTTGCCAGGCTCTGCCGTGCGGGCAGGATACTCTTGGTAGCTTGCCGGGCTCTTTGAGAGGATTGAACCTGGGTTGACCACATGCAAGGCATATATATATACCCTACCTGCTGTGCTATCACTCTAGTCTCGATGATTATATTGGTCATTTTAATTTTTCTTTACAGGGGGTGTAATCAATTAGAGAGTAGAAACATCTAAAGGCAGGGATAGGCATAATGTGTAAATGTAGGTCACTGCGTAGGCAATCATACAGATAAAGGATAATGGAGGCAATGAGGAAAAGAATACGACACAGATAGGGGGCTGGAGTGATAGCACAGTGGGTAGGGCGTTTACCTTGCACTCGGCCGACCTGGGTTCGATTCCCAGCATCCCATATGGTCCCCTGAGCATGGCCAGGGGTAATTCCTGAGTGCAGAGCCAGGAGTGACCCCTGAGCATCGCCGGGTGTGACCCGAAAAGCAAAAAAAAAAAAAAAAGAATTCGACACAGATAACACAGACAATGTGGGTCAGCAGACAACAAAGACTGATGACGACTGGAGGAGATCAGCAGGGGAGACACAAGTGACAAGAATGAGTGAGCACTGAGTGGTAGTGAGCGGACAGTGGCCATTGGTCCTCTGTCCCAAATGCCAAATGCCTATTTTTGTAGCTGCTATAGCTTGCAAAGACATACCAACATGAGATATGACATCAAAAGCAGCAACACTGAAGACTGGCTTTCAAGGTGCATAAATTTTTATATGCCACCCCCAGATGCACAGACATTACCTGTTTCTGCTACAACATCACCCCCACCAAACTTCCCAGAATCTGCCAGCAGGCAGACATAAAACTACACCCCTTCTGCAGCTAACTAGAAGGAAGGATTATCTTGACTTTGTCAGAAAAGTCACAAAAGGGTTATGTTAATGACTCTGCACCTTCAATCAATTTTAGTTACAAGTTCAATAAATGTGTGTTGCATCGAATTGCTCAATGTTAATTGTCTCATCTTAAGGTGTTTGTGTGAGGGGCACTTTGTAAGCATTACACGGGTTGACAAACTGGCATTTTTATTCATATGTGCCTCACAAGATAAAAAAAACCAAGAGAAGCAGAGTGAGAAGTGTGGTGAGGCACCAACTTTGTTAATGTCCACCGGGGGCCAAGGGCACAGCGAGGGAAAAAGGATCGATTAGTGCAGCCTATTTTATGAACTTCTGCCCTGGACTCTGAAAACAGCCCCATCTGCCTTCCACAGACAGCGGACACACACACACACACACACACACACACACACACACACACACGCATGCACACACATACACACACACACAGAACTTCAAAACTTCAAGGCATGATTAACCCGAAGGTGAAGTCTTTCTGCCCCCATGGTGCCTTACTTCTCAGCTGTCACTGCACACCTTTTTAAACACTGAAGCCAACACGCCAATTAAAGTCTAGTTTGCAGTGGGACAATAGATGAGAAGGCATGTTTCATTCTTTGCCAGCTGAACAAAAGCACTGGCTTTGCTCCAGCTCCAGGGACCTTGAATCCTTTTTTTCCCAATGGTCACCACACACTTTCTGACGATAGTCACCAGCTAGCTAGGTACCCAAAGGCAGGGGGCTTGAGGAGGTGGGGTGGGGTGTGGGGGGCAGGGGCAGTGGCAAAGGGCAATGAATTGGACATTTTGGAGCTCAGCAGCTTTAGAAGAGGGAGGGCCCTCCAGAACTGCAGACTCACCGGATTCCATTTGTGTCACTTATTAACCAAAATTGTCAGTGACTTTGGGAACAATCACTGCCTCCCTGATACCGATGCGCCTTCACACACAATGACTCTTGAACCTGCTCCCTCTGCATTATTAATTGTATCCAAGGCGTCTTAACTTAGGTGGTTACAGTAATTCGGACTCTGCAGCCAACAAATTTGAGAGGCTTGCTCTGAGCCACGAAAATCAGCTGCTCATTTTCCCAAAGTCCTTCTCCATTTTCAATGCGCATTCCAGCCACGCCGCTGCATGTCTTTTTAAAAAGCCATCTTCCAGGTCAGTAGTGTTAAGCTGTTACCCAAGACAATAATTTGCTCTTGTCCACTGTGTACAGACACAGGAAGGTACACAGGTAGTGAGGGTGCGTGTGCGCGTGCACACTCAGCGGGTCCCTCAACATTGTGGAGTCTCTCTTCCTATTGTGTTTCCGCCTGTTATTGGCAGTTTCTTTCTCCTGCAAAGAGAGATTACAAATACAATCCTAGAATTGCAAATAGAATGGTGGACGCCTTTTGTTCCGCTTCCTGTCCAAGTTGTTACAACCTTTGTCATGGTAATGAGCCATCAGAATTCATTGCCTGAATATTCTCTCCGCTCCTCCTGGGTATTGTGTGCCTAAATGTGGATGAGTTTTTGGTCTCCTTGCAGAGCCTGCTGTGGATAAAGACGGCAGGAAAAGTTGACCTGCTTTAAGATGACCCAGAGACCTTCCTTGAAAGCAAATGGTAAGCGCTGGCTTTTTTTTCTGAAGTATTCCATCTGCCAAACACAACTCCTGAGAGTTTGTCTAGAGATCTGAAAAGTAAATCTGTCAAGTTTTCCCATCAAGAGTGGGAAAAAAAGGTGGACATATTCTCCATCCTCGCTGATCTCAACAGCTTGTTCCCATCATTTATTCAGGAGTTATGTATTGCATATTAAAGGTGCCCAGAGAAGGTTACCCCCAGATTATCCGAGTGGATCTCCTCAACACACCCTACCCTGATGTGTGGATTATTTTGAGTTGAGAGTAATGCAGGCACTAGCGTCTAAAGATAAATTCTTGTTTTTCCCTTTGCCTTAACCGTAACAGAAGATGGAATCACTGCTCCTGAAACCGGTCAAAGATCTGTATTAGACACAGACAATTATCCTGACCCCGAAGCCTAAAGATAAGGACTTTGTTTTCAGTTTACTCCCACTCCCCAAAGCCCAGTCCTTATTTTATTGAGGTTTGTCTCTGGGGACCATTCTAAAAGGTGTTTTATTGTTCATTCTGCCACTCACCCTCTTCATTAACCCCTTTTCTCAATGCTGTGTGGACAATAGAGTTGTTTTGAACACCCGAGTCTTTCAACTTGCTGGTTTGTTGCCCATGAAGCTCTTTCTCAGTCGATCATCAAGTCTTCAGTTGGGTTGGCCTTCCAACAGTAGAAGAACAGAACTTCTGCGGTTGCTCTTGCTCTAATAAACCAAAGGAATGGAGCTTGGGGGGGTGTCTTTGTTTGTAAACACACTTTGGCTATGTGAGGAAGCACATCATTTCAGGAGTAAAGGTAAAGCCCCCCTGTTGTAGACAGATAGCCGGCTGCGGGGAGGGCGGGAAGCTGGCCGTGAGTTTAGGGCAAATATTAAAACAAGAAAGAAAATGTTGGGGCTGGAGAACTAAGACAGTGGGTAATGCTACTTTTCTCTCCCTCCTCCCTTTCAAAACCTCCAAATGAAATCTGTGTTACTTCACTGCTCGTCTACTCCTGAAATTCTTTTCTGTGAGGTGAGACAAGAACCCCGAACACCTTGGGTAAGTCCTGGGACTGGTTTCTCCTTTCCTACAAAGAGCAAATCTCACTCCAACCTGAGTCCGTGACTCCCAGAGAAATCGGGCGGTGGGGATCAACTCCCGTGCCTGGCAGACCAAGCAGACATCAGGTGTGACTTGACGGCCACCCGGTGGAGCTGGTGAGGCTCAGGCCCGGGCCGAGCAAGGGTTCATCATGGACTTTACCAGTCCTAGCCTCCTGCACGCCAGAGCCTGGCAAGCTCCCTGTGGCATATTCGATATGCCAAAAGAGTAACAAGTCTCACAATGGAGACGTTACTGGTGCCCGCTCGAGCAAATCGATGAACAACGGGACGACAGTGATGCAGTGCTACCGTTTTCCCAGTGGGTGCTAGGGTGGCAGAGGTGGAAGAAGAGAAAGTGACCATCTCTCTCCTCCCCGCCTCACATAAGTCACCCGTGGGGCCCACCCACATGGAGAGGTGGATACACTGTTTTCTCCAGGCTACTTCTTCTGGTTCCCCATCTCATCCAAGTCACCCTCAAACTACCCCCTTCTTAGATAAAGCATCTTTCCTCTCTCCTGGCTGCCCCAGGCTCTGTCCTCATCTGCTGGTTTAGACTTCAAGCCCAATTCTCCCCAACTGAAAGACAGACCTGCAAAATCACTGCCCTTAGTATGTTATTTAATGAATCCATTTTTTCCCTTCTGCCAACCCATTTGATGCCATTTTGGTCAGGCTGAAAGGAAACCAGAGGGGTGGGGGAATAACTAAACCCTCCCCAACCCAACCCCATACCTGACAAGTCCATCCTGTATGCCAGGCACTAAATCTGTAAGGCAGACACAAAGGGCCAAGATAGCAAAGACATATAGGGGTTGGCACTGATGCCAGGGCAAAAAAAAAAAAAATGGAAACTGATTGCTTCCCTACATTTCGTTGCTCCCTGACTCTCAGATCAAAATTTACCAGTGAGCATCATTTACAAATTGTAAAATGAGTGAACAGGTCATTAGCTTTACCAATATTGTAGAACTTTGGCATGCTCTGATATTAATAAGGTAACAGTAAGTGAATTTGTAGCAATTGGACTACGCCAAGAAGAATTCTGCGAGCCCATCCCTCAAAGATAAATTCATATGAGGGCAACTCCTACTTTTAGGTTGTGAATTAACTAACGCATATGTGATATTATGTTATCTCTGCTAAAGTACTTAAAAGCAAATTACAGACATCCTCACAGTTTACAAGATAACCTGATCTATATTTGATTTCTAACGTGTATGAATAATTTATTTCCCCGGTATTTCATCAAAATTGTGCCCAGTTAATTAGACGGAGGGTTTTTCTGACAAAGCCCCAACTGTGGAGTGGGTGGTCTGTGAAGTTATAGAACATCAAAGGGCTTTTTATACCCCCCCCAGCAGATGGGGGTCCCCAAGGATAAAAGAGACTTGAGAGTCACTTAAATGGGTTCAGGGTCCTTTGAGATTTGAAGCTAAGTGCTAGCTGTGATGACATTTATATAAAGTATAGCACTGTGTCTGGCACACGAGAACTGCTACATAGCAGCTAGATTTTCTCCGGTGGAACTGGGGGTGTGTGGTTAGGAAGCTACAGTGCCAATGGGTGTCATGTCTAGGCAGGTACAACTTTTATTTAAGGGACTTGAATTTGTACTGAGAAACCATTGGCAAGGCCAAGAAGAGAAGTCAGAGTCTCGGGGTTCGTGTTCCAATCAGTACTTCCTCTTACTGGGACGCCACCCTCTAGGCTCTCTGAGTCACTTAGCCAAGAGAGAGTGAGATTCTCAAAGCAGCTCAAGTGCTGCGGTAGTTTGCAAATAGCACTCCTTCTGCCTCTCCAAATAGACTATGAACCCATGTTGGCACTTTCAAAATACAGTAGGGGAGGAGAGAAAATTTCCCATACTACTCTGAGATTTTCTTGGGCTGGCTAAGTGATCAAATTAAAATCAGACATATTAGAAAGAGCACTGTAGCATTGTTGTCCTGCTGCTCATCAATTTGCTCGATTGGGCACCAGTAACGTCTCCATTGTGAGACTTGTTACTGTTTTTTGGCACATTGAATATGCCACAGGTAGCTTGCCAGAGAAATTAAAAAAAAAAATCAGTGGATAACTTACAGTTTGGGACTCTTCAAGAGAAGAGTCCCGTGAGGAAAGGGTGCCAAGCAGGAAGAAGATCAGACACTTGGTCATTAGAGTAAGCCATGCCATGTATTAGGTTTCTCTTGGTACCAACCCTAATTCTGGGTAATAGCCCAATTCTAGTTATTCCGGGCAGTTAGGAAAGTGGTCAAAGCTCTTTCTTTATCAGTCAGCCTGTGTCACGGTGACACTCTTAAGAAGGCCTGTTATGGACATCCTGGGAAGTCTGTCCTTTAGTATCAAATTGCACATAACTTCTTTCTTTTTTCCTCCTTCCACACCTCCCTTAGTCTTTATTCCTCCACCCCCACCTCCCCTTAAGTTGTGTTTCTTCTAGCCAGTCAAGAGGAATCAAGGGAAGAACATGCAGGGAAAGAAAAAATATTTTCTCTTTACCTTCTGCGTTCTTAGCTGAGAGCATTATAATGAATGATATTAGCAAGAGAAAACCAGGGGCCAGAGAGATAGTACAGTGGGTAGGGCACTTGCCTGCATGCAGCTGACCTGGGTTTGATTTCCAGCTCCCCATCTGGTCTCCCAAGTCCTCCAGGAGTGATCCCTGAGCACAGAGCCAGGATAAAGCCCTTCGCACCCCTGGGTGTGGCTCCCCTAAGAGTACGTTAAAAAAAATAAAAGGGATAAACTGTTTGTTTAAAAAACATGCATAGCGTATGTATACATGGGTGACACACAGGGAAAAATAGGAAACTGAATAACCATTTACTACACTATGGGATCCTCTGAAGGAAGGAAATGAGAGAAGAGGAAGCACCCCACTTAACAACACAGCATCCTTTCCTTCATGACAGCATACAGAACCATGGAGATGGAGACCAAGTGCATTCCTGGGGTGCAGGGGCACTGAGAGGTGGGGCTGCTAGTGAGCCCGAGGAAGGAGCCTGAGCTGGCAAGACTTAGCAAGGCCTGTGTATGTGCTATGTTTTTCTCACAGCCCTCCTGTCCTTGGCAAGCAGGAGAATCTGCAGGTACAGGGGTTGATGGCATGTACTCTGGGTGAGGGATGCGGGAGTCTCCTGGACCAGCTTCTGGTGTATCTTCTTTGAATGCCTTTGGTTCCCAATGTTCAATTAGTTGGGGTGCTGCTTGTCTGGAATCCCACTCACCCCTTATTTGACAGAGAGTCCTGAGGACTCTGTCCACACTCTTCTGAATTATTGAAGATAAGACCCATTTGAGGTGGGTGGGTGGGTGGGATCAGTCATGCCACCTGTAAATGCCGTGATTCCACGCAATCAAGGTTGGCGCCTCTTCCGAACGGCTGATCAGCCCACAGTTCCCATTTCCTAGTGCGGTGACCTGGTCCATGCTCATCTTCTCTCCACAGCTCACCCTCTGCACAAAGTTCTGGCTTGGGAAGTTTCTCAAAAAATACAGAGCCTCTCCGCCTAACTGTTTGCGAGATGAACAATGATCACTCTCACCTCCTAATTAACATCGTTAAAATCTGCTAACAAAGGACAGTTCACAATATCTTAATTAGGAAGGATTTTCTAATTTGTAGCATGAAACATGTTAAACAAACAGGCCACAATTCTCCCTTTGTTTCTGGGCTCGGCAGCCACAGAGATTACATGATACGACACAACATGTTCTGTGTTTGCCATTTATCATTTTATATCCTTTACACATTTGCACGGCATAATTAGTGTCTTGGCTAATTTTTACCTGTGTTATTGTTTGCACTGTAATGCGGAGAGAATAGAGTGGGTGATGTCGGGTGATGGAGATCAGGGCAAGCATCTGCTTCCCTCTCTGAGCGACTGTGGCTCTGGAATGCATGCCAGGAGAACTCCAGCCAGCCAATACAGCAAACTTTGGGGGGCCTTTAGCTGCGGTGGGGTACCAGATGAGAGGCCTGGTCAGCGTTCTAAATAAATATGTGACTGATTAGCCCCCATGCCTTTTCCAGAAGTGTATAGCTTACTTTAAAAGCTCCTATTATCTATTACTTAATTATTAAAAAGTGCCTGCTCTATTTTCATAAATTATCTATGTGTTAGTGATATTGGCATATGAGAGAGAGAGAGTCATGGGGATAAGGGTGGTTCCAAAGCCAATTATCCCAGCTGGGAAGATTTGGGAACATAACGGGACCCTTGAATTATTCTATGCTAAATCTTTATGGCTGTGTGCATGCGTGTATATCTGGTTAGGGGAAAAAGGCAGTAGAGAGGGAGGGAGAGGAACGGTTAGAACTTCTGATAATCCTTCATTCATTCTTCTCACAGATTTTCAGAGATATCCTCAAGATTGAGCCCTTCCCTATGTGCATTCCTTATCTATGAACCAAAAGAAATGCTTAGGAGCCCTTACTCACTTGGAATTACCACTTATTTAAGCCACATAATCAAAGGGAAGTGAGTCTGGGAGCAAGGGACCCAAGCTTCCATAATTAAATTTAAAATTGTATCTGTCAGTGGCTTATTGGATATGCCAAAAACAGTAACAATAAGTCTCACAATGAGAGATGTTACTGGTGCCCGCTTGCACAATTCGATGAGCAACGGGATGACAGTGACAGTGATCTGTCACAGAGGCCAATCCTGGGGTGGAAGAGACCTGGGTCACTGGTGGAGGGATGCACACATTGGTAGGGGGGGTGGAGTTGGAACACTGTGTACTGGAGACTTGCGTGTCAACAACTCTGTAAATCATGGTGCCTGGAGGTGGCAGGAGGGGAGAAATAAGTGAGAAAACAGAAATATGCTTAATAACATGCCTGGCATATTGTTGATAGAGAATAGATTGCAGCTCCAGCAAGCTATGCCATGTTGTAAAGCTCTCTATAATATATGAATACACCCTACAGGAGTTACACAGCAGATGGTGCTGTATATAATACATACTACATTGCATGGAGAAGTCCCCTAATCAGACCAGGGACTATTTCTAGACGCAGGTGTACATCTGCTTCATACTCATGTCTCTTTTTGGTGGGGGACAGGGTGGGGCAAACACATCAGTGCTCAGAGCTAACTTCTGCCTCTGCTCAGTTATCATTCCAGGGGGGGGGCAGCTTGGGATCAAATCAGGGTCCCTTGCATGCAAGGCAAATGCCGTGCCTGCTGTACTATCTCTTCAGCCCACCTACGTCTGTTTCTGGATCTCCTTCTTCTGCTACTGAACAAAGAGCGAGGAAGCTCCTGATTCTGCCCTTGCTTTGGGGAGAAGGGTTGTGTGGACCAGGATGCTCTGGCAGAGATCATGAGTGTGGCGAACACACCTTCTCTTGCTGAGCTTTTGCCCACAAAGGCTGGTGTAAAGAGAAATGCAATCCCTCCCCTTGTTTTTTTCTCTCCTTTCTGTCATCTCTGCATGTGCAAACATACCTACATTCACACACAAATAAACACCAAGGAGAAAAAATACCATTTTCCTCTTTTTCACTTCCCTCGTAAGTTAGCAGTAAGTGCCTGCAAAGTAAAAAAATATATTAAAAAAATAGAGATTAGCAAGAGAAAAAGAGTCATACAAAAAAGCATGACTCCAGAAGGTAGTTAGAAATGAGGGGAAAAGGCTTAAATATCATTTTAATCAGGGAAGAGGAGCAGGAAAAGGCACTTCTGAGAAAACAAATAACTTTATTTTAATGTATTATAAACAAAAACCCTAACAGTATGAAACTAATATCCAAGTCCAGGGAAAAGAGGCCAGGAGCACTGGTCAGTGGTTGGAAATTACCACAAGGGTGTGGGACGTGCAGCGGAGTCAAGATAGAGGAGGGTCCTTTATGATAACATTAGTTGGAAATGATCACTCTGGACAAGACTGAGTGTTGAAAGTAGGTAAAGGGATATACATGATAACCTTTCAGCATCTGTCGCACTGTCGTCCCGTTGTTCATCAATTTGCTCGATTGGGCACCAGTAATGTCTCCATTGTGAGACTTGTTACTGTTTTTGGCATATCGAATATGGGTAGCTTGCCAGGTTCTGCCATGCAGGCGGGATACTCTCGGTAGCTTGCCGGGCTCTCCAAGAGGGGCGGAGGAATCAAATTGCAAGCATAATGCCTAAAATGAAAGAGAGAGAGAGAGAGAGAGAGAGAGAGAGAGAGAGAGAGAGAGAGAGAGAGAGAGAGAGAGAGAGAGAGAGGAGATGGGAACTGCGAAGGGTTCGCCCTTAGCTCCCCCAGCACAAAGAAATTGCCCTCAACTACTTTTCCTCTGGGGCCTCCCTCACTCTTAAGTTATAAAATAAAGCAGGGATGATTTCCCAGGCTCTTACAGTTCTCAAATGGGCTCATAACGGTATCTGTGAGGCCCCATTGTATTTGATTAGGCCAATTTGGTGTGTGACATGAAAAGGGGATAGGCCACCCCAAATATGTCACTTTGGCAGAGCAATTATTTTGAGTTTTTCTGCTATTTGAGTTTTGGAAATCTTTTATCCGCCCCAAAGCAGAGCTTCCCCAAATAAGCCAACCGTCTTAACTCCCTTCCACATCAACTCTAATCTTCTCTCCGACACCCTTGGATTGGTATGGCATCCAGTTGTGAGGCTATCCCCTGAGACTCTCGAAGGCTCTAACTCATCTCCTACAAGCCCAATTACCTTTTGAAAAAGTACATGATTTGGATAGCCAGGGAGATTGCTGAGGGGTCAGAGGTACATACTTTGAGTGTATAAGACCTCAAGTGTGATCCCCAGCACCACGTGGCCCCTAGGGAGAGCCTTGGTGGGTCCCAGCACGGTTGCAACCAAGCATTAGGCTTTTCTGTCCATTTGGCTAAGATGTCCTGGGATCCCTAAGCACTACCTGAAAAACAATGTATGATAATTTAAATAATTTTTAAAATGTTTTTAAATGTTTTTGTTGAATCACCACAAGATAGAGCATTACAAAGCTGTTAGTGACTTGGTTTCAGTCATACAATGTTCCAAGACCCACCCCTTCACCAGTGTAATTTCTTACCACCAGTGTCCCCAGTTTCCCTCCCACCCCTCCAAGCCACACCTCATGCCTCCCTCCCTCCCTCATCTGTCTCTCCCCCTCTCTTCTCTCCCTCCTCTGTCCTCTCCCCCTCTCTCCCTCTCCCCCCTCTCTCCCTCTCCCCCTCTTTCCCTTTCTCTCTTCTTCCTCAAGTTTATCAAACTCCTCAAGCTCACTCTAAAAGGATAGACAATTAAGACCAAAAAAAATTTCTCTTTCAGAGGATGAGAGGAGAGATGGGGGTGAGAGGGAAAGAGTATTTAAATTGACAGCAGCTCTCATGATAGCTTGCAGAAACAATCACTTTTTGATGATACAGCAGCCGTATCAGGAAGAGTAATTTATAGATACCATTTCAAAGTACGAGGGGGTGGGGAGCGAGGAGAGGGGTGCATGAGGGGTGCCCCACAGCAGACAGGCAGATGAAAATATTGCTTCGGAAAAAAAAATAAAACAATAAACTTCTCCTGCGCTTTCTATGTTGAAAAGGTTTGACTGTAAATCCCGACTTTGACATTCATCCCAGATCCAGTTAAAAGGCAGCCCACAGACTCAACAGGGCGAGAGAAAGCAGTAAATCATAATTACCCCATAAAAGCCAAGCCTGTTTCTCTGAATGCTTGAGAACTGGTATAGCTTCTCAAAATATCATAAATCTAAGGCGTTCTCTCCTGTTTTACTTAACAGCCAATTAATGTGGCTGTTTAAAAGAATTAAAGCCAGGGCCTTGAAGAGGGTGAGGGCAGGGTGGGGTAGAATTAAAGATCTTTAAACTTTGACGAGCTAACAGACATTGAGCAGATCCAACCAGTGTTAGCGAATAACTCCTTCCAAGACCCAGCCACAGAACAATCCTGCCATGATGTACATTGATTGATAGGATCTTGTTCCAATTAGTGTCCCGGAAAGAAAAACATTTTTACACACCATCTTGAGTCAGTGTTAGTATTCTACAGGGCAACATAGGGACACGGTGGTGGTGACCTTGATCCTATCTGCAAAGTCCTCATAAAGAAGGGTTGGGGCCACCCAGGTAGCCCCTGTCATAAGCAGGACCAGGAGGATAGATCAAAACAAGGCAGACACACAAGCCCCTGTTTCTCAGAGGACTCACTTCCCACCCGTCTTGGCCAAGAGACAGTCAACAGTCAACCCAAATTCTCAGCAAAGACTGAGGCCATTGTCCACGGCAAGCCCTGGTCAGCCCATGGCAACCAGCATCGACGATTGTGGATTCGGGAGCACTCAAGTCCCAGCTTTACCTCCCGCAGACCTGGGGTCAGTTCTGCTCTTTGGCTCTCAGTCTGCGCCTCTGGCGAATGAGGATGTCAGAAGCTGCCAATGACCCAGGTCACCAAAACATTATGTTTGAATTATTTAAAGACATTTGCTACACATGAAACAACAGCCTCGTAAGGAGGACCAGAATGAATGTCACCGTACCAAATAGATAATGAGGTGTGAGCAGTAGACCAGATGTGCAGCCAGTTGCAGCGGCAGCGTGGGTCGTGGGATAGATGAGAGCTGGAGATATCCAGAGTGGATGTGAGCTGGCTCGCTCTGGTCCTTGGTGATTGACACAGAGGCTCCTCCAAGCCTCCTCTCTGCGGGGCTCCCCCCACAGGGCCACTGGCAAGACAGAGCACGCCCTCTCTTTCACCAAGGGCTTCACCTCTGAGCTGGCTCTGGCCCCAGCTCTGTCAAGCTGCTGCTGCTGCTGCTGCAGGTATTACAAGGCCAGTAAGCAGACGCTGCCAACAAGCAGTCATAGGGCACCATGGGTGACAGCCTGCGTGTCCCCCAAGAAGCAGGGCATGTGCGTTATCTGGAAAGGTGGGCTTGGCCAGGGTCATCCTTTACTTCCCTATCACATTGCTGAACTTCACCTTCGAGACACAAGTACAAGTGAGCCTTCCTAGGGAGGATGAACAGGCATATAGCAGCTCCAGGGATAGTTTGTAGGCTACTTGGCCTTCAGCCCAGCAGTCAAGCCAGCTCCCTCTGATCTCTGATGCATCTTCCCTCTGGATTCTTCAGCACTCCTTTGAGAGAGAGAGAGAGAGAGAGAGAGAGAGAGAGAGACGGAGAGAGAGAGAGACAGAGAGAGAGAGAGAGAGAGAGAGAGAGAGACAGAGATGGGATATATTGTTCCTGAGACTCAATTTTTTCCATCTGAAAAATGGACTTAAAGTGAAGTCCCACTGATGAGACAAAACAAAACACGAAAGACCAACTATTGACATATCAAACACTATTCTCCTGGTGTGGTGTGCCTCCCTAGGAAGGTTCTGGGTCTGACGCCACTTCTCCTGAATTCTGGGAGCCACCAGGGAGTGATGCAATGACAAGGCTTGAACTTGGTGCCTTGCACAAGCTGGACATATGCTCCACCCTTGTTTCTCTGGCCCTTAAACTCGGCTCCTGATAACATGTCAAGATACTTACAAAGTATCTCCCCCAAATCATCTCTTCGTGGGTCTAAAAGATTTTTCTCCCAACAAAATGAAGAAAATTCTGGCCTCAGTTTGCGGCCATCCATATTAGATGAAAAGTTGCTTTGTAGGGGCTGGAGCGATAGCACAGCGGGTAGGGCATTTGCCTTGCACGTGGCCGACCCAGGTTCAAATCCCAGCATCCCATATGGTCCCCTGAGCACCGCCAGGAGTAATTCCTGAGTGCAGAGCCAGGAGTAACCCCTGTGCATCGCCAGGTGTGACCCAAAAAGCAAAAAAAAAAAAAAAAAGAAAAGAAAAGTTGCTTTGTAAATTCAATTGCCAGAATCTTCCTCCTCATTGCCCTGAGAGCACCCTGGGGATCCAGAGGTAGAGAGAGTTGGAGGGAACATACACCCACCCCATACACCCCAGGAAAGTTCACTGAGTGCAAAAGGGAGAAAAATCACTTACTCCAGTGAAATGAAAGCCCCTCTTTCGCTTCCTGCTCTTCCTCTACCCCTCCCTCTCCATGTGGTACACAGACTTCATCTTTTTTTTTTTCATTGTAAGCAGTGTGATTTATAATACTGCTAATAATAGGGTTTCATGCATTATGACATTCCAACACCACAGCTGATCTTGTCTAGCTGGAAGATGCCTAACGCATGGATTAATGCCATTGCATCAGAGACACACCTCACTGATTTTTTTTTTCAAGGAGTACAGTGGGCTGGTTCCTGCCAAGGGCATAGTCTCAAACTTTGTGTTCAAAGTATTACTTTCTACCCTCCCCTTTGAAGAAACTGCATTTATGACTATTTCTAAAGAGAATAGACATATTACCTACTGCACTTATCATAGCCTCATGCAACATCTTGATTATTGGATGGTTTGAACATAATTTCTATATTCTGCATGCACCCTTCTCCAAATGCAACTGTGACACCCTAACCTCAACAGGGGAGACAGGATGGGGTCCTAGGGATGGAGCTCTCACAAGTGACACTAGATCTCTTGCCAAAGAGACCCCAGATTGCTCCCTCTCAGGATGAGAGGGCCAGCTACGGGCTGAAGAACCAGCCACTTTCTCCTGACCTTGGCCTTCCCAGCCCGACTCTGAGAAAGAAATTCTTGCTATGTCTAAGGCACCCGTCCAAGGTACTTGGTTCAAGCTGCCCAGAGGGATTAAGACTGTGACAAGAAGATAAAAAAAGAAGGGAGGGAGGAGGGCACTAGGGAATAGTAGAGAGAGGAGGGGGGAAAAGCTCACTGAAGACTCTGCCAGTGGAGAAAAGATTCAATAAGGATAATGCTGAGGACTGAGAGAGCAAGGGAGACAGACCCGCTTGATTTTCTATGTGTATTATCAGTTACTTCCCCCTACATCACATTTCTTATATTTCTACCTCCCTAAGCATCTACATTTTCATTTTAATATATTTCTTCTCAGGCTGTATTCCAGCATAGCCTTGTCACACTTTCTCGCCTTTATTTATAAATTTTGGTAGGACTGGGACTGTGTATAAAATCTTGTGGTTAGAGTTAGAATTTCACATTTGGAGCTCCAACACAATTTTGCACGATTTCTTCTTTTTCACCTAACCTTTCCTATTCCCTCCAGTTAGTTGTCAGTAAATACTAGTGAATTATTCACGGACCATTTCCTTTATTCTGGACCTGGCACCATTCGTTTCTTGTGTTCCAGGAAACAATCAATAATTATTCCTCATATTCACCCCATATTATTTCCAGCCTATCTAAAAAGATTCTGTGCTACTTCTTTTTTTTTTCTTTTGGTTTTTGAGTCTTTGTTATCAGAAGTTGGGCAGAAGCTGGGCATAGGGTTATAAAAGGGAAACCAAGGTAGTCTCTGAGATGTGGTTGGGAAGAATAGGATTCTAGTGGAATACAATTAGCAAGGAGATGGGAAAAGATGGGGTCTGGGGTACCTGGGCAGCCTTGAGACGCTTGAGGAACTTGGGAAAAGAGGAAAGAGCTATCT
This sequence comes from Sorex araneus, assembly GCF_027595985.1. NCBI lineage: Eukaryota > Metazoa > Chordata > Mammalia > Eulipotyphla > Soricidae > Sorex > Sorex araneus. Next base: position 21,525,580 of record NC_073303.1, on the reverse strand, counting down.
AGTGATGATGTGGACAGTGAGAACTTCCATAGGATTCCAATTCTGTAGGAATTTATAGGGCTGGCTCTGTAGTACAGAGGGTCGGCATTCCCCTTGCATGAAACCAACCCAGATTTGATCCTCGGCACCCACTATGGTCCCTTGAGCCCACCAGGAGTGATCCCTCAGCCCAGAGTCAGGAGTAAGCCCCAACCACTGCCGAGTGTGACTCCAAAACAAATGAAAAAGGAACTTAGAACTTAGTAGGAGTGAAATGTAAGGTGGGGAGAGCGTTTTTAAATACTAGGAGTGGAGAGCCACACCTGGTGATGAGGGGCAGTGCCCACAGCTTCAACCCATGCTGGCATGGTTCATTCAGTGCCAGGGACTGAACTCAGGGTCTTCCGTGGTGCACATGACAGGCGTGTGCCCTCCAACTGGAGTTATCTCCCCGGCCCTGGAAGAGAATAGAATTAATCAGCCCAGAAAAACTGAATGTTGGCAAAGGTCATTCTTCCTTATTTCCGTAACTAACTTTAGAGAACTATTCTGTACAGGATGAGCCTTTGGGGCAGCCATGTTTAAGCTAGAGTCCTGTTGCTTTCTTCTCCGTTACCTGTTGCATGTTAATAACCAGTGTAAGCTCAGCCTCTGAAATAGCCAGTTCTTTACTCAGACAACGGCCATCAGAGCCTCCCTACTTAGCAGTGAGCAAAATGTCTTGTCAGCCCCAGTCCGGGGCCAAGAAGGGAGAGCACAAAATGGCTTTTCTGCGGCAACTCCAAGTAAATCAGCAACGTTGTCGTTTTTCTCAGCCTGAGTTATTTTAGGCCTGGCTGCTCTCAGCAGTGGACTTGCGACAGAACATCAGTCAGAGGGGTCTGATTCATCAATTCACCCTTGCAGGGGGCCTGGCTGCCTCCTGGGGGTCTCAGATGGCCTGAGGCTGAGGACAGAGTCCAGTCAGCTGCCCCAGGCTCCTGGAGATTGAGGGCGCAGGGGGGACCGGGGCCGCCAAGTGGGAATGGGGTTTGACTGCAAATTAAACAGCCAGCCTGCAGAGATACGAGTCACCACCAGACGTTTCAGATTATTCATACCCCCTCCTGCTAAATCCTGGGAATTTGCAGGGAGCGCCTCCCAGGCTGGAGTGGAATTTTCCAGCAGGCGATGTTGCCGGCCTGAGAAAGGTGTGAACAACAAGAGGATTAGTCAGGGTCTGTCGGGGGGGGGGGGGGGGGGGGGGGGGGGACTGTCTCAGCTGCTCATTTCCTTCTGGCTGAGCATGGACAAGACACCTGACACCCACTCATCCAGGAACCCGGGCATCTGGCATGTGACCGGGTTGGGGCTGGAGCTTGACTGCTGAGGCCACTGTTGAGGGGTTTGTTTGTGTTATGAACCACTCAGAGATACCGTCTCCGCACCTTGGGTGTGACTTTCTAATTAGACCAACGACTTGGGGTGAATTGAGAGGGAAAAAAAAAATTTTTCCTCAATCACCCTTCTCTTAGATGGGATTCTAATACATGGTCTGGGTTGGTTAACACGGACATGAACAATCAGTCTACTTCCGGTTTGGGGAAGAAGGGTATAGACATCAACTGGTCCCGGGGGTGCCAGGCCAGCCTGGTTTTTTCATGACATCTGGACTCAGGAGAAGGACACTTTTGCTGACACCAGAGATTCAGACGTCATTAGTGTCCTGGTCTATCCATCACTGCATGTGCTCAGAGTGTGGCCAAGCACATCCTTAGAACCCTCACTCACACTCCCCCCCTCCCCCCCCTCCCCCCGCATTTATTCTCACCCTATTCTGGGGAAACGTGCAGTCTCCACTTCCAGCTACTTTGTTGCTTTCCCCACCACCAGTCTTCAATTCCTTCCAGGACCAGAAAGAACAAGGTGACACAAGGATGTGTCTGGGATGAGGATCATCTTTCGCATCTAGAGCCCCAAGTTTCCAATGTCTGTTGCAGCAAATTAAGAAATGATGACATGGCGTGTTAAGCAAAGTACGTCCGAGGGAGAGGACAGATACCAGATGTTCTTACTTATTTGTGCTATAGAGGATGACAAGACAGGAGAATGGAAGTTCTCAATGTGGGGAAATGAGAATGCCAAGGAAGGGGAAACGGGGTGGTGGAGGGAGAAAGAGACAGTGGACTGCTGGTTGGTCAAGGGTCACTGACATTTGAATGTTGTACAGGTGAGATCGGACTAGAGCCATAGTACAGCAGGTAAGGTGTTTGTCTTGCATGCAGCTGATGGGGGTTCGATTCCTCCGCCCCTCTCGGAGAGTCAGGGAAGCTACCAAGAGTATCCTGCCCACACGGCAGAGCCTGACAAGATACCTGTGGCGTATTTGATATGCCAAAAACAGTAACAACAAGTCTCGCAATCTCCATTACTCACCAGACACATGTTACTGGTGTCCGCTCGCTCAAGCAAATTGATGAACAATGAGACGACAGTGCTACAGTGCTACAGGTGAGAGCTATCAAACCATAAATTAACACAGTATGAATATGTGAACAAAGTTATTATAATAAAATCAAAACTATGAGATTTCTAAGGAGATGGGGTGGAGGTGGTTATGAACCTGGAGATATTGGTGGAGGGTTACTAACACTGGTGGTAGATCTGGAGTTAGAGCACTAGATGTCTGAAGCTCTAGTCTTTACAGCAATGTGATCACGGTACATAATATATTTTTCTGGAATTAAAACAATGCCATAAATGTGAATACTATTAGCATAGCGGGTAGGGTGTTTGCCTTGCATGACGCCGACCAGGGCTCCATTCCTCCGTCCCTATTGAAGAGCCCAGCAAGCTACCAAGAGTATTTCGCCTGCATGGCAGAGCCTGGCAAGCTACCCGTGGCGTATTCGATATGCCAAAAACAGTAACAAGTCTCACGATGGAGACGTTACTGGTGCCCGCTCGAGCAAATCGATGAGCAACGGGGTGACAGTGACAGTGACTATTGTAAGGATAATGATAAAATCTTTGCCTCCTCACAAATAGATGAGGAAATTAAAATATTCAAATAATAAAAACAAACAAAATCAAGACTTGAGATTCACCCTAACTTTATTTGAAAATGTCTTGTGACTGTTGGAGATGTCGCTCGGTGTAGAGTCTGCCTTGCAGAAATATGGCTTCCCACATGTCCCCACATGCCCAGTGTGAGCCTGGCATCACAACAAGTGCCCTCTGGTGACCTGCAGCCAAGTGTGTGAGCCTCTGGACTTTGCAGCAACAATATAAGGGAAGTGAGGAAAACCAAGTAAATAAATCAACATGACACCAGATTCCTTTAAAAAAAAACAACATGGAAACAAACTTAATGACTGAGGACAGGTATTTGACCTTTTACCCAAGTTATTCTGGACTACAGCCATAGGACCATGAGATTCCTGGGAATTTCCAGTTGGACATTGGGAAAGGTAAGAACTGAAGCAATACACTGGTTAAGTACATTAAGAGAAAATGTGGACATATGTATGGAACAAGGTGCCTCACCTCTCTTCCCTAACCCTCTGCTTTCCTGTGAGTTACCTGGGACACTTTCTATTTCTGAAAATAGCAACATAGAAGGTGAATCTTCTAGCTACCATATCCTCCCTGCTCTTGTCCTCAGAGAGATGATCTCTGATCCTTTCGTCTTTGGAGGTGTGGAGAACCTCAGAGGTATGTAACACCATCTGAACCTTACAGGTGGGGCCACCTCCAGTCTTACGTGGTCCTTGTCAAACTCTGTTCTTGGTCCATCCTCTTTGTGGATGAGAAATGTATTTCATCATGGAGCAAAGTTCTATCTGTAGCTGGAAGTGGCTAGCCTTGCTTGCTTTCTCTTCTCCAGAGTGAATAATTCTTTTCTCTTAACATTTGCTTATGAACTCCTCAAACTTTCTTGTCATTTCTTTCCCTCCTTCTGTGCTTGGAAAATAGAGCCAAGGTTTTTCAAGGCCTTTTCTAAGACACAATGATCTCATTTTGTTATGTGTTTCTGATTAGTACAACATGTCTGGTAGACTCTAAATTCAACTTTAAAGTTGAAATTAAAATTGTATTAACTGTGGTCATTTGATACATAACTATATTAATTTAATCTACATTATTGCCCCCATAGCTAATATTTTTCTTGCTATAAACTCATAGCCAGAAGCATTAAAAGATCTAATAAGCAGTCTTCAACCCTTCAGCCATTGAAGCTGAGAAAAACACAGAGTTCTTTAAATATCCAGACTTAAGTGCTATAGTGTCTATTCTTTCTCTAGCTGGCATAGAAGAAAAAACAAGAAACATTGAACTTGAGGCCTAATCTGTTATGTTTACCTTCAGTCTTCAGGTGAGTCTGTATCCCCCTTTCCTCTCTCTAATGAAAGGATAAGAATGAATTCTATCAAGTGGATTTTCAATAGATTTTTATTTTTTGCCATGAAACCCCTTAGTAAAGGAAATTTCCAGGAAGAACAAAGCCATAAAAGTCAAGCTCTCTGATTAAAGTAGGGACGCCCCAGGATTCACCTACTTAAACCCCTTCACCACCAAATTTTTAACAACACACAAATTTACATGTAAGCACTGTTTCGGGATGTGGAAGCATAGAGATGGAAAGTCACAGGAAGTGTCTTTGCCAGGATATTGGCGCAAGCGTGTGAGCTAAGGTCGTATTTAAGCAAAGATGTAGGTCAAATCCAAACATCTTCCCAAGTGCTTCCAAGTGGGACTGGAAAAAGAGACCAATGTCATTAGCTCTTGGACGCATCAAGACGACCATAGAGTGTCCTTCCCGGGCACGCTCACTCTCAGCATTTCTGGCACCTTCTTCACAGGAGCAATGGTCCCAGGCCGCACCGGTGCTTTAGCAAATGCTGCTGACCTGCCATGGCTCCCTCTCAGTTTCCCACAGCACCGGAAAATCCCTTGTGGCAGTCACTGTGGCAAAGCTGCTGATTGATGGCTGCCCCCCCCCCATTCCATGATGCTGTTCAGCTGCTCCACTGCAAACAATGCCCCCAGAAGCATTGGGGCTACTCTGCCTGGGTGCCTGGGCAGTACCAGCCCCAATATCATGACCACTTGATAGACCAGTGCTGTGAGCATGGTAGAAAGAATTCCTCTGTGTTAGAAACCACCTCACTTAGGCCTCCAGATTTTAAGAATTTCAAGAAATAGCTCTTCCAGTTTTATTATTATTATTATTTACTATTATTATTATTATTTCTACACCTAGCTCCTTTCTCCTTGTTTCCTCATAACATGACTCTCACAGGCAACATCGTTACATGTCAGAGCAGGGTGTGCCCAGAACTGCCCCTCCCCTAGAATGATTAAGACTTTTGCCGAGGCAAATACATTGTGCCTGGATTATTTCTCCCCAAATGCTCTCCCAGGGGGCTCCTCAGCCCCCGTGCAAATAAACTTGAGTTCTCTGAATGTGTCCCAGTGTGCCTGAACCCCAGCTGACCCACCCTGGGCTCATTCTCCGAGACTTGATGCACATGTGTGGATGGATTGACGTGTGACTCTAGTATAAATCACAACCAGCACATCGTATACATCAAGAGTCCTGCAACTGGAGGTCTCAGTTCTTCTCCCACAAGTTTTCATTTCCGACTGCATCTGAAACCTTTCATTTATGATAGGTAAATGCTAAATGCTTAATTCTTTAGCTGCAATCACTGGAAACCTTGAGAGCAATCACGCTGTGCTTACTTCACTGTTCAATGATACTGCTTTGGTTTTCAGCAACTGCTTTCAGAAATAAAGGAAATAGAGCATGCGACCAAGAAATCTACTTAGACCAGCCTTTCCCCGGGTGCTCTGCTCAACGAGCTGGCTATGAAATTATCTGGAAATAGACAAATGAATGCACGAGTTTGGGAAATCACACTTAATCTATCACTATACCTAAGAGAGTTAGCATGTCTTCAAGCAGATAAGCATTGGATAGAGAGATATTTAAGCTTTCATAACATTTTTTAGTATATTGATAGTCACTGTCACTGTCATCCCATTGCTCATCAATTTGTTTGAGCGGGCACCAGTAACCTCTCATTGTGAGACTTATTGTTACTGTTTTTGGCATATCCAATATTCCACGGGTAGCTTGCCAGACTCTGCCATGATGTTGATAGTGAAACTTAAAAATATTTTAACACCTATCAATACTTTAGCAGCAATGTCTTATGGAAGTGCATTTTCAGAAATTTTGCATAGAACAGGGGTCAGGACACTTTTTATATAAATCTCAAGCAGACAATTGCTTTAGCTTCTGTCCACCCTTCTGTCTGTGCTCTTCACTCTCCTACTCTTAATGAAAGCAACATGCATGGCTATGTCCTACTAAAATTTTGTTTACGAACATGGATATCTACGTTTTACTTTCATGTGTCAAGAAAGTCTTTGGACTTTTCTCACTATTAAAAAAATTTTCTTAGCTCAGAACTTTACAAAGAGAAATAGAGGTCTGAATTTGACCTTCAGGTTGGAGTCTGCCAGCCTTGGCTCCAAGTAGTCTCAGTTCGTAAAGAAATTGAACATCAGAAACTCTATCTGCTTTGTCTCATTCAATCTCAAGTGTTCAGTATGGCAGCCAGAATGGTTTTGAATTCGATGGCACATGTGTGTTAAGCTGTAAGTGAAAAAATAATCATCAATTCACTTTATGTGCTGGTAGCATGGGAAGAATTTCATCTGTATTGTCCCTGATTGCTGCATATGTCAATACCCGTCATAATTTCACCTCTTTTGAATAATGTTTCACTGAGGATGAAGACTATTGCAGCTGCCTGCGGTTTAGATGAAGCCTGTTTGGATGTGACTAGAACATCTAGCTGTTTTCTCACAGATGCTTTTTCCCTTACTTCCTAGGAAGATCCAGTTTTGGGTCCCCACGGTTATCCATTGGCCTACGTCATCCTATCAATGGTCATTATAGCAAGACTGATTTTAAAGTTTTCTTCCCAGTGTCATCCTGAGACTTTCTTGTCTTTTTGGAAAGTTCCATTGGTACATGGAGTCGTTGGAAGACAGAGTTCCCTCTCCTCAAAGACCCTCCCAAGTGACTGCAGGTTTATGGGATACTCCTTCCCATGAATATGCTGATAGTTCGCTTAATTGACCAGCTGATTAATTTGACCAGATGATTGAGTTATTCAACAGATGCTTACTTATTGCTGGTATATGCCTCTCAAAATGCCATGGCTTCTAAGTATGATACTGAAAAGAAATAAAATCCTCCTTTAAAAGAGTTACAGTTTAATGGAAGAACCAGAGGCCAACAAGACCATGGTATTCTCTAGCTCTTCATTCATACCATCTTCTATCATCAGGTCTCATTCGGGGGGTAAGGTTGCTTATTGGATTCTGGAGAACAGACACCAAGCCATAGTATTTTTTACTTCTAAAGGACTCAGCCCAGTAGATTCTCATCAACTGACTGACTTTAGAGCCAAGGACAGAAGGCATCAACAAACTAGAAAATACACAGCAGATTTCAAGTTGCATACCAGACTCTTGGTTTCTTCACACCTGATATTCACCCTGCCTTGTATGCTTTTGATGATGGGTAGATCTAATGAGGAGAATGGGAGGACAAGGGCGACCTCTGCCCCTACTCTGGACAGGACAGGCGTAGGGCCCAGCAGGTAAGAGAGGGTAAGAAGGAATCAGCAGTGTCCATCTTTCATCCTCCCTCTGGGACCCAGGCTGGTGTGTTTGGTGGGTCCTCAGCTGCTGCGCTCTTCTGTAGACTCACTTTCTCAACATAAACCCACTTAGGAGGAGACGTAAGATCAGATTCTGTTGAGTGTTACAAAATATACTACTGTTTCTTCAGCAATTCTTTTTAACTTTTCATTTTAATTACAGTTTATATACATGTTTGTAGTCATGTTAACATTTCTAGTTGGAAAGAATTTGTTTGGACGTTGTTATTTACAAAGTTGTCTATGATAGTTTTAGGCATATAATGTTCCCACTTTTAGTCCCAGTAGCCTGTGACGATATCCATCCACAAATGACTCCAGAGTCCTTCTCACCCCCAATCTGACTCATTGACAGATACCTTTTTACATTTTGTTATTATTATTTGGGTCATATGCTTTCAATCATGTCAGGTCTAGTGATTTAGATATACACAAGTACTTCATCTCTACCCCACAGATGAGCCCAAGGCCCCTGACTCTTGCCTCTATGTTACTGACAGTCCTCCTTCTACTTCTTGCTCACTGTATCCACTGATCTCCCTTCACGTAAATTTTGTTTCTCAACAATGCTTTTCAAGACATCACAGCAACTCAACAAATGACCGAGCCAAATAGTTTGATAAGATTCCAGAAGGCAACGGTTCTTTGGGGTCTTTGTTGTTCTTTTGGCTGTTATTGAAAGGATTGAAGAATCCAAGAAGATAGTTCACAAGGTGGGAGTCCATGTCTTGCATGAATAAGATCGTGAGCTCTTTCCCTGCCCTGCATGACTCTACACACCATTTCCTATAGCCCTGATGGCACTCAGCATTACTGGGCCAGAGCACTGAACCATCAGATAGATATAATGGGGCTTGAGTACTATTGGGTGTGATCCCAATGTCTTTCTGAGCACTACTTCAGAGTTCCTTCTGCCCCACCTCCAAAGGAAGACTAGAGGAGAGAATGTAAGAGACAGGAACCAGCAAGCACTTCCCAAAGGTTGCTGGTAAATTTTCATTGACTCAGACAACTGCTAGCAGTGCCTGTTCACTTCCACCCACTACTACCTGTGTGTGTGTGTGTGTGTGTGTGTGTTGGGGGGGATGGGCAACTGTCTTCTGCTATGAGTTGGCTTGGTTTACAATAGCAGCACCCTCAGACTTGTGGGTTTGATTTTCTGTACATGTATGAAGGATCCTAACATCCACACATCTGTTTCTAATATTCATATATCATGGTTCCAGATTACAGATGTCGCTTGCCCTTAAAGATTCCGGGATCTGTGTGTGTGTGTGTGTTTTCTTGTTTTCTCTATTGTTTCAGAGCAATTAACAAAAATGAGTAGGGCGGAAATCTCTTTTCCCTGTTGTCTAAAAAACTTGGGGATTGTTTCAGATACATTGACAAACACAATCCATATTGGGGTAGCTCAGAAATCCAAAGTAAAAACAAATCTTTCCCCTCTCTCCTCCTCCTTTCCTCTGTTTTTAAGTTTAGTCCATATGCAAGAATCTGCTTGTTCACTTTCCTGCCTTCGTCCTGCAAGTCCCATAGGCTCTGCTCAAGGACGAAGCAGTTGAGTCGGGTTTGACTCACGGGTAGGGGTGGGAATGGGATGGGAGGGAGGAGAACACAACCAACCAGCTGCTCGTTGGAGGCTGATTTTCATTTTGGAAAATAGCAGAAGCAATTACCATGGCTCATTAGAAGGTCTAACACACTGGCTGCAAAACTATATTTGGAAAAGCATATTCACTTAGCTCTAAAGTGGCGAAGGAGTGTTAAAGGATGGAAGGGAGAGGGAGAGACAGACCAGGACCTGCCTATGTTTAGACTTGCATCTACAAACAGGTGATTTGGAGTGACTTTTGAGTAGAATAAGACATACTTGGAGCAGGGATGCCAGGCTGAGCAGAGAATGGCATCTGGACCCTGAGCACTGGAAAGCTCCAGTCCTTTGAAAAACTGAGCTTGCTCACAGACAGGCCCTTCTGCCAAGTGGGGAGCTTGGTCAAGATAGAATCTCTTGAATGAATCTTTCTGAGAAAGTCCAGGTATTACCAGGTATAAGCTCAGTTTTGCAGGAGCTTCGGTATGGTTGCCCTAAACAGTGTTCCCATTTCTGTCAGGGTTTGTGCTCCTCTGAAATAATTTTTCACCCTTATTCTTCTCCTGCTTTCTGATGAGAAAGTATGGACGACACCACAGATCACAAGCTGTGTCCTATATCGGCTCATAAACAAAGTAATTCCTGGGATCGGAAGCACAAACACAGGGCAAAAAAAGGACATGATTCATAAAGTTTATGAATTAGAACTCTCCCAGTAAGAAATAGTAAAAATGACTTCGCTATATTCTGCAATAGAATAGAGTCTATACTTGGAAGCCGGCCTCACATGCTGGGGGAAAAGATAGCTCAGACAGAGAAGGGAACACCAAGTGAAGGGTGTTTGAGGACCCGCTTGGGTTGGGAGATGCGTGCCGAATTTAGACTGGAGGTAGAACACAATGGCCACTCAATGCCTCTATTGCAAACCACAACACCCAAAAGGAGAGAGAGTACAAAAGGGAATGCCCTGCCACAGAGGCAGGGTGGGGGGGGAAATGGGATAGGGTTGGAGGGGGGATACTGGGATTATGGATACTGGATATTGGTGGTGGAGAATGGGCACTGGTGAAGGGATGGGTACTGGTTCATTGTATGACTGAAATGCAAACATGAAAGTTTGTAAGTATGTAACTATTTCATGGTGATTCACTATTAAAAAATAAATTTAAACTTTATTAAAGAAAAAAGAATAGAGGCTATTGGATGGTAGGTAAGAGAATTTGAAGTCGGTTTGAGGACAGTGTGTTGAATGAGAAAATTTGGAATTCATCATCTCTGTAAAACTTCTAAGTTATGTGATGAGGCTAATTTATACACAAATAATCCCCTATGTTGGCATGGCTCTTTCTATTTTATAAAATACCAGTATTGCCAAGGGATCCTTCTGGCTTACAATTAAATTTTCATCCCCAACCCTGACCCCAACAAGTATGAGGGTGGGTGGGGAAAATGGTCTTTATTCAGCATTTGTATTGTTTCACAACACAGACAGAATCCATGTCCCTGGGGATTCCACGGTCTTGGTAATTTGTATTAGTTTTCCTTGCCCCATTGATGACCCCCATCTTCTCATAAAATATCTAACTGAAAACTCAAGTCGACATGATTGTTTTCATTTTACAGAGGAATAAAATGAGTTCAGGAGTTTTTAGTATTCACTGAGAGTCAAACATCTACAGAGTAGCGTGTTGATACACGAACTCAGGTTACTCTCCTGTCATTTCCTCTGCACCACAAGGCATTGGTTAGAAATGTGACATTCTTAACAGAAATCCTGACAATGACTAAACCACTGAGGTATCTAAATTCTGGGACAAATATGTCACAAAAATGCAAGTGTCTCCCATCTTTCTAGCCTACCGTTTTTTGTTTAGCATTTGTAACTGTCCTCATACTCAATTTTTAGAAGCCACTCTAATCTCAATCCTTTTTAGTGTTTCTGAAGGGAAATGAGAATCAAGGTGAAATACTGAAGTATAAATCTTTGGAAGATATATATGGAGACAAACATTAGGAAGTAAGGATGGGCTAAAGGGATGGCAGACTAGTTCCTGGAAAAGAATCCTAAGGAATGTCTATCATACTTACTCTTTGTGCTTTGTATGAGGGACTCCACTTCTCAGGACATACGTGAGGGATCAAGGATGAACATCTGCTTCAAAGGCTATCGTTGGTGGCAGTGGCTCTGGCCCAGAAGTGAAGTAGAGAATCACCTGGAGAGGGGTATGTATGTGTGTGTGTGTGTGTGTGTGTGTGTGTGTGTGTGTGTGTGTTATTTTAAATGGCTGAAACATGCAGAGACCAAATCCAACTCCAGATGAGGATTCCAATTTATTAGGCATTAATAAGAAGTATGCATCGCAAAAACCAGACAGTTGCTTCTCATTTTATTCCCACCACTATTAGTTGGTGAAGGAAGCGAGCGAAGAGTGAGCAGAGTAGATGCTGCATCTTCAGAGGCAATCATGGAGAGTTAGAATGATGCTCAATTTCTCAGGGGGCCCTGGTTGTGCACTCCAGGTAGTTTATCGGTCCCTCCCTTGTTTGCATCTCCCTGGAGAAGCCAATTCACTAAATAAAACCAGAATGTTGTTTTTGTTTGTGAACTGAAAAAAATCACTCTACTTAGAGAGTAACCTGATTCATTCAATGCTCCTCAAGCATTTATTTTATTTTATTTGGGGGTGGGTGGGGTGGGGACACCTCTGGCATTGCTCAGGGGCCAGTCCTGGCTCTCTGTGATCAGGAGTGGCTCCTGGCAATGCTCAGGCACCATATGGAGTGCTCCAGATTTGAACCAAGATGACAGCTACAGCAGCCGCTTGCAGAACAAGTGCCTTACCCTCTGTACTATATCACTGGCACCAAGCATTTATTTTACCGCAGAAGTATAAATAATAAATACTATTCTTCACCAATGAAGAAGTAGTGCCTAACACTGTTTTGATTTGCTTTAAGTTTGCATTCTGTTGTGCTAATCTAATCACTATAGAGGAAACAATAAGACGACTTCAGGGAATGGTAAGTCTTATGCTCAAGATTGATTGGGAAGCCCATAATTGGTGGTGGGGAAGGGGGGTGCTGTGTCAGGGAAGACACCCAAGAAGGTAAATGAAGTCAAGCCTTCTATCATGTACCTACCACGAGAGCTGTGATTTATAATGAGAATAGATTCTTTGAGTGTATCTTTTGAATTGTTGAATTTTACAGATTTCATAAATGGAATCTGTACATGTAACTTGGGCACAGTCAGGTGGGTATGTGTAACTTGGACATGGTCATATGGCGAGTTAGTAGCAGGATATATCATTCCTCCTGCAGTGGCCACTCACCACTGCTGTTTCACGTCAGTGGAGACCCATATTGGTGTCACAGCTGTTCGTGCCATAGATTTTTTTCTGCGACTCTAAAAGGAAGTAAATGACTTGAGGGGCTGAGATGGAGTAAAACATCATAATACTTGTCTTCCAAGTATTGAGAACCCTTCATTCTTTTCATGATTAGAGGCCAATTTCTTTTTTTTTTTTTTTTTGGCTTTTTGGGTCACACCTGGCAATGCACAGGGGTTACTCCTGGCTTTGCACTCAGGAATTATCCCTGGTCATGCTCAGGGGACCATATGGGACGCTGGGATTTGAACCCGGGTTGGCCGCGTGCAAGGCAAACGCCCTACCCGCTGTGCTATCGCTCCAGCCCTGAGGCCAATTTCTTATCTGGAGGGTCTATGGTTTACAGGACTGTAGCAAAGGGTGGAAGACCAGGCGTTCTGCAAATTACCAGCAAGTCTTTGACCCAGAAACATCTAGCTGCTCTCCTCTAACAGCTATCTGAGAATTTCTCCTCCCCAGAGATTGGGAGGGAGAGGAGCAAAGAGGAAGGGAAGGCAACGCACCCTGAGTTGGTTAGGGTGAATTTAAGACTTGCCCCCACATTTAAATAATAAAAGACAGACTTAAACAATTGGGATAGAGAAGGGACCACTAAATCAATGATGGTAGGAAGGACTCCTTGGGATGGGAGATGTGTACTGAAAGCAGACTAAGAACTGAACATGATGACCTCTCAGTATCTATATTGTAAACCATAATACGCAAAAGTAAAGAAAGAAGGAAATTGCCTGCCATAGAGGAAGGAGTTGGAGTGGGGTGGGGGTGGTAGGAGGGAAACTGGGGACATTGGTGGTGGGAAATGGACACTAGTGTACGGATGACTGTTTGAACATTGACTGAAACTCAGTCATGAAAGCTTTGTAAATGTACCTCCTGGTGATTCAATCAAAAATTTAAAAAGTGAAATGAAAAGAAATAATAATAGACAAGCTTAAACAACAGAGGATTCTTTGAAGTTACCCCCACCCAGACCCTTTTGCTCCTATTCTTTTTCGTATCTCCCCCATCTCTACTCCATTTCTGACTCTCCTTGCCCTGAGCCTCCTCCCCTAATTTTTTTCTCTCCTAGCTTTCCTCTCTCTCCCTCACACCACGTTACCATTAGTGCCAGTCCGAGGAGCAGCTTGCATGCCAAATCAGGTCATTCGCAAACATAGAACAAAGGTCTGCCACTGCAGATTTACCCTCTGACTACCTCATGGTCCTTCTGTCTATGCAAAGCGTGCCTATTATTTCCATGGGATCTCAGCCCCTCAGCCTTTTAACCTGCTACCTGAGCTTCACTGAGGTAAACATTCTTCCAATAAACATCCCTTTGAGTGTCTTTGAAGGATTTATTGAGAAAAAGTCCATTTGTCTTCCCAATGCCTTTCCATCTAACTGCACTCCACCTCCAACACAAAAACAAAGCCATTTTCTGGAGTTCAGGGCTTAAATGTAAATATTTGCTTTGGCTAAAACCTGCTAGAGCATATTGGCTAAAATGAGATAACTAACAACACTCCATTAAAGAAAATGAGCATGCACTGAGACAGCTGTCTAAGAAAAAGGGCACACTCAACATTAAACTCTCTTCGCATTATTCAAAATTCACTTTTGGACTTTTTACATTCATCAAGTGCTTTTATACTGTTCAAATAAAATGAATTCTACACCAAATCAAATCTAAAAATAAACCCGATGACCACTAAGAAAAAGAAAAAGAAACGACAACAGAAAAATAGTAAAGTGATAAAATATCCATTTCTGTCTAAAATGGTTTTGTTTTCAAATGGTTTGCTCCATGTGGGAGGGGAAACCCACCCTCAGTTTCACAGCTAGATAAAGCAAAACCCAAGGATATATGTGCACGAATGAGGAAAGAATTACTGAAAACCATACTTTAATATCAAAATACAAGACTCCAAACAACTGTTGTTATTTTCTTCTGGTTTTTAACAATTCCTGCAAAATCATATGGAAAAACCATCCATATGAATTTTAAGGAACCTCCAAAATCTAATCAGTACAAAAAACAAAAACAAAATCACATCTACTCCCATACAACTTGTTTGTATTTTGTTTGTTCAGCTGGATCTATTTCATAGTTGAAAATTTTATTTGTTCCTTTTTTTTAAATGGTGACAGGCAGAAACTACAAAGGTTAAGATGAGAAAATCAGATCTGATGTTAACTGCCCCACAACAGAGCTATAACCCCATTGACCCCACATGTAAATGCCTTTGCCAGTTAATTATTACACAATCGTTACTGTTATCAGCATTGTTAGTATTTTGTTCTTTCTTTGATCGTTAGTTGCTGGTTCAACCATCATATGTGGCGATAACAGAAATTCATTACCATGTAATGGCTGCTGGGCTGCCTATGGGGAATGACTTGGTAGTCTTGCAAACACTGAATCATGCAGTAAATTAACACTCATTTTCCTGCACGTTTGGTTGCATGTTGATGGCCTGAAAACACATGCTTACTTACACTCCATATTTTTCCTCATTGCTCCTGATTTGTTTCTTCTCTGGTAGGAGTAGAACAATATGGGCTTCCTCCAGGGGACAAAGCAACACTTAACTTGGTAGCAGGGAAGGGTGAGAGGAGCAGATGGATGCAAATGATACGCAGAGAGGGCCAGCAACACTCCCACAGAGAGGAAATGCTGCTACCTGGATCACACCTGGCCGCTGCCTACCCTCTTGGCAGTCAGATGGGGAATGCAAAGACCCGGGCCAGGAGGTATGGGAGGATACCACAGTGGCTCAGAAAATAGTCCCGGGGAGAGAATAGTCTAGTAACCTGCATCAGAATGTCCTTTCCTCACCAACCTGAATACTCAGATAGGATTTTTTTTTCCCTTTAATTTTCAACTTGGCATAAGGAACATCAACCCTGTTCCTGTGGGTCTTGAGAGAAAGAGTTATCACTCCGTTAATCATGAAAATTATCCAATTCATGGTCATCTCCAGAAAGAATCACTTTAGCTGGAGAAAACAATCTTTGTCTTTGAAGGCACTGTGAATGACAGTCTTAATAATGGCAGGGTTTCTTGCATAAAACATTCTAACACCACTCTGTCCACCAGAGTGTTAGCTTCCCTACACCGTTGTCCCAAGGTCCAGGGTCAGTCCTAACCCCACTAAAGCCGCTACCGTGATATGCTTCCTCCTAAAGACAGTTTTCAGTTTTTGTTACCTTTGAGTGGTTTTTTTTTTTTTGCTATGTTTCTTTATATACAGAATAGGAAGAAGAATATTTTGCAGCTGTCCCTCTTCTTCTGAGTAACTTCACTAAGACGAGTTCTCTCCAGATCCATCCATTTAGCAGCAGAATATAGGATTTCAAGCTTGTCTTATAGCCAGCTAGTTTTCTGTTGTGTGTATGTACCACAGTTGTTTATTACTTTTTTATTCCAACATCTTTTCTTAGACATGTGGGTTATTTCCAGATTTTGGCTTATATTAATAGTCCTACTAAGGACACAGGAGTATGTTTCTTTTGTTTCTTTTTTTTTCTGAATAGAGTTTTGGGCAATTGGGGTAAATGCCAAAAAGTAGAATTCCTGAATCATATGACAGATCAATTCCTCGTGTTTTGACTAATGTCCATATTGTTCTTCAGAAAGACTGGTCTAGACAAGGTTCCTAAAAGCAGTGAATGAGGGTTCCTTTTCCTCCACAATTCTGCCAACACTAGTTGTTGTTTTTTACTTTTTTTCCTCTTTTATGTATGCAAGTCTCACTGGTATGAGGTGATAGCTCATTGTTGTTTTGATTTGCATTTCTCTGATAATAAATAATGCAGAGCATTTTCTCATATGCCTTTTGGCCATCTGTATCTCTTCTTTGAGGAAGTTTCTATTCTTCTCTCCCCACCTCCATTCATTTTTTTGATGAGTTATTTTTTTCTTGTAGAATTCTACCAGTGCCTTACATATCATTTATGCTAATCCTCTATCAGATGCAGGATGTGAAAATAATTTTTCCCAATCTGTGGGATGTCTTTTTATTCTGATTATTTTTTGCACTGCAGAAGCTTCTGAGTTTGATATAGTCACATTTGTTTATTTTGTTTCCATTTGCTTGGCCAACTGTGTTGAATCATTGAAGATGCCTCTACATTCAGTGTCATTAAGACTTCTACCTATGTTTTGGGCTGGAGTGATAGCGCAGCGGGTAGGGCATTCACCTTGCACAAGGCAGACCTGGGTTCTATTCCTCTGCCCCTTTCAGAAAACCCGGCAAGCTACTGAGAGTAGCTTGCCTGCACGGTAGAGCCTGGCAAGCTACCCATGGCCTATTCAATATTCCCAAACCAGTTACAAGAAGTCTCACAATGGAGACGTTTCTGGTACCCGCTTGAGCAAATCGATGAGCAACGGTGAGTAACCCCTGTGCATTGCCGGATATGACAGTGACAGTGAAAGTGACCTATGTTTTATGATCTGTTATCATAGTCTCTAATCCATTTTGATCTGGCTTTTGTGCACAATGTTAGATAGGGATCTGAGTTCTTTCTTTTTTTCTTTTTTCCTTTGCATGTGATCAACTATTTTTCCCAGCACCATTTGTTGAAGAGAATTTTCTTGTTCCATTTCATACTTTTTTGTTCCTTTATCAAAGACAATCTGCCCATGTCCTTGCATATATGTACATATATATGTACATATATAGAGACATTTAATTCTATTCCATTGGGTTGAAGAGTTTATATAAATATAAACTCTTATTCCAGTACCAGACCCAGCAAGCTACCGAGAATATCTAGCCCGCATGGCAGAGCCTGGCAAGCTACCTATTCAATATGCCAAAACCATGTTGTCTCACAATGGAGACGTTACTGGTGCTCGCTTGAACAAATAGATGAGCAACGGGATGACAGTGACAGTGACAGACTGTATTAAGATTACTCAGCTTGGGATGGAGCAATAGCGCAGTGGGTGGGGCATTTGCCTTGCATGAGGCCGACCTGGTTCGATTCCCAGCATCCCATATGGTCCTCCGAGCATCGCCAGGAGTAATTCCCGCATGTATGAGGGAGGAGTAACCCCTGTGCATCGCCGGATATGACCCCCCCAAACAAATTACTCAGCTTTTAAGTATAATTTAAAACTGGGGAAGTAGAAGCCTCCCATCTTCCTTTGTCCTAGGCTGCTTTTGCTTTTCTGGGGGTTTCATTATTCCAAATAAATTTCAACAGCATTTAATCTTCATCTTTTACAAGTTTCATGGACTTTTTTAAATGAGAAAACTATCTTAAAGTTGGGCAAGCCTCTAAGATGTCCTATGAAGTCACTCGCTCCTTATCAAATGACCTGACCCTTTCTCTTCCCTTAGTACCCCAAGTCCCTATGGGGTTTTACTTAGCTCAGATAGAAACCCTTAGTTTACCCCATTTTCTTTAGCATTTGTAACCATAAAGCACATCCATATAATTAAATCTGAATTATTTTCTCCTAACGATCTATCTGTCATTTGTTTGCTTGGAAAGCCTGAGAAGATTTTACAGGAGTGGCAGAATTTCCCCCCTGAGCCATAACATTTACTTTTGGGGGGGGGGGAGAATCAGAAAGTTTGAAAGGTCAATCTCTGCCTCACCATCACCACACCAAAGGGGGGGGGAATGTATGGATATTGATAAGTGCCTATTTGATTTCTTCATTAATTAAAAAAATCTATAAAATCTGTTTTGCCCCAATCTTTTTTTTCCTTTTCTTGGCAATAAAATCCAACAAAACAGTGTCTTCTTCATTATGCATCATGTCTTCTCTGGCATTCAGAGTGAGGCAGGAGCTACTGCTTTCTGCTCTGTGTGGGACTTGCAGTGGGGCTATCCCACAGAACTTCTATGGTGCTAGAGCAATTTTGTAACTGCTTCCCTAGGGTGCAGCCAACGCCATGGGGAGCTGTTGAGGATTTGCAATGACTTCATTTTGACTTAAGAGTTGAATGTTTTCATTTGGAATTCAGTTTAGATTTCCCACAGAAGTGCTTTGAAAACAGCACTCCACACAGTGTGTTCTGGAAGGACATGAACTTGTCCTTCTTTCATTCTGGTTTAATCTCACACTTGGTGATTAAATATTGGACAGCGCATCTCTGAAGCACAGCTCTGAGGAAGCTAGTCCTGTGTCAAGCACCGAGCTGACTCAACCTATTTCTAAAGGCTTTTGATGTCTAATCTAAGTATCAACCAGGATTCAAACAAATGCTATTGTATTCGAGTATACGATTACTTCCCATAATATGTTGACACACAAACCAATTTCCACCCTAAGTTGACTTTTGGGGGAGTGGGGGTAACTGCATCTATGCTAGCGGTCTATTGCCTGCACTGTGCCCAGGAGTCTCTCCCTGCATTTCTCACCCTCTACCAGACTGTGGTACCGGAACTTGAACTTGAACCTCCTGAATTTTAAGCCTATGCTCAGCCCCTTGAGCCCTGTATTTGGTACTAAACTGACATTTTTGATTCATTAGTGCATTATTCTCAGAGAAATAGGACCCAAATCTCATTTAATCAAGTTTCTAGAGGGCCAGTCTTGCTTAGACATATACAATTCTTATAAAACTCACAAGTGGTATAACAATTAACATAACAGTTAACAGTCACATACTAATTCCTTCCCTGCCTCCCACCCCCCCACAACAAAATTAAAATTTTGCATCTTACATCCTGCCTGGTTTTTGCCCTTCTCAACTTGTCGAGACCTAAGAGACAAAAATCATAATTTAAACCATCTAATTCTTAGTAAATCTGAGAGTCAACATCATTGTTTGATTAAATGGACCAATCTAAGCATGGCTGGCATAAAAAAAACATTCAACAAATATTTAATCACTGTCCTTCCTTGTGTCCTCTCTTTCTCATGTCTCATTAGCTGTAATCACATCCATTTAATGGTATCCATTTCATTCTTTCTTTCTCCAACCTCCACAAAGATAGTTGATAATTTAATCATGGTCATCTTAAGTCTCACTAAAGTAATAGTAAAGATCTTTTTTTCTTCTTACATAAACTCATAAAGACAAAGATAATGAGGGGAAAGAAATAGTAATGACATTTTACAAGCTGGAAAGCAGATGCACAAATAGTAACTGAATTATCAGATCTAAGAAAACTGACTCTTAAATCAGCAGATAAACAAACCAGCTGTCAATGAAGAATCTCCAAAGATGCAGAAATTGCTGGCATCAGTTATCTCTAAGAAGGTATTGAAAATATGGGGTCAAAACACAAGAATTGGTCACAAGCCTCAAAGGACTTGAAATCTCCACTTCTTGTTGGAGTAGGACTCCCATGCTCCAACAGAGAGCTCAGAGAAAGTCTGAGATCGATGGAGAACAAGGTCTCTGAATATGGGTTATGCCAAACACAGTTTGGGATAAGGACATGTTAAAAGAAGGAGGACTAACCAAGATTGAAGGAGGCTGCATAAATATTTACACACTGATGACCAAGCCCTCTGCCCTTTGCCTTCTCCCTTCCAGAATATTGGCAGAGGACCTCTGTCCTGCAGGGAAGTTTGGCAAGTCTTTCTCTGGAGAACTCAATTAGAGGAAAGGTTTAAGAGACTGACAGGAAGGAGTACGGTCCCTGAAAAATAACAGACTCTCTAGTGTATGAACCCTACCATATGAGCTTAGAACTTCCAATGAACTTAAATTAAAAACAAGTTTGCAGGCTGGGGAGTTGACTCTGGTGTCACAATGTACACTCTGGTGTACAATGTCTTGCATACTCAAGACCCCTGGTACAGAAAGTCCCCTCTCCTTTTCTTCCAGGGCTATGTCTGGGTATAGTCCAGCAAATTTCAAGCAAGCACCACTGGGTCTGAACATTGAAAAATCAGGTCTCTCTTGGAGTTGTCCTGAGGCCTCCTTGAACACTGCTTAAAAGGACGGCCTCCCCCAAACAAATTATTATTGTAGCTATATATATAATATATATGTAATATCACTGTATCACTGCCATCCCATTGTCCTTCTATTTATTTGAGTGGACACCAGTAATGTCTTTATTCCTCCCAGCCCTGAGATTTTATCAGTCTCTCCTTACTCATCCTATCCAATGACTGGAAGCTCTTTCAGGGTCAGGGGAATGAGACCTATCATTACTGTTTTTGGCATCTCGAATACATTACGAATAGCTTGCCAGGCTCTGCCTGTGCAGGCGGGATACTTTTGGTAGCTTGCAGGGCTCTCCGAGATATATATCATTGTATCACTGTCATCCCATTGATCTTCAATTTGCTCAAGCGGGCACCAGTAACATCTCCATTCATCCTAACCCTGAGAATTTTAACACCCTCGTTACTCGTTCTTTCCAGCGGTGTTGCATTGGAGGCTCTTTCAGGGTAAGGGGAATGAGACCTATCATTGTTACTGTATTTGACATATCTAATACACCATGGAGCGCATGCCAGGCTCTGCCATGCTGGCAGGATGCTCTTGGTACCTTGCCAGGTTCTCTGAGAGGGAGAACTAGGCTTTAAGAGGTTGCACAGGCATATTTCTAGGAGCATTGTTTTATAGTCTCTGGATCTTGGCCATTGATGGGATTACTCGGTGCCAGGGACAGTTTGTGGGTGTGGCTGCCAACCTACTGGAAAATGGAGGTTCTGGGTAGAGGAGGCCCCATCCTGATCTGAGGAGTTTGGAGATCTCAGCCCCAGGTCCCACACACCTGGGTTCCTCTGCCGGTTCTTTCATGCATGAGGCTCATCTGAACATGTGGAGAGGGGCCTTGTGTATGGCTGTGGCTGGGTTCTGGAGGTCTTCAAATGCCGGGACTCAACCGAGGGCCCCAGTGAAGACAGCGAGTCACGGGGGCAAGAGACTCTGCTTAAGATATATATATACACACACACACACACACACACACACATATATATGTATATATATATTACTCTATGATTTGTTGCCTACTGTCTGAACTCCATCAAATATGGTGTAGTAATTATGGAAAATGGGTAGGAAGTGTCCTATAATGTGTCTGCTTCTGGGTCCCATTGAGTCCAGAGTTCAAGGTCACAAAGTTCTGCATTTTCTGGGTACCATGGTACTTCATTCATGCGTGAGACTGGGCTGGAGCATCCGGAAAACAGCCTGGGGCATGGCAGCGATTGGGTAGTGGAGGTCAGCTGCTGGGGCTGGGTCCCTTGGGGTGGGGAAGGTTCTCACCTGACCCCTTTTGGGCGCCCCAAGTGAAAACAGCCTGGTTAGGAGTCCCCCAATATATATATTACATATATAATATTCACATTTTGACCATTTTTAAGTGTTCAGTGGTCCATTCACATTATCATGCCACCATCATTACCACCCTTTCTAGAATTCTTTCTCATCCCAAATGGAAACTCTGCCTGCTCCACAATAACTTCTCCACTTTCTCTTCCCACAGCCCCCTGATTACCTGCTTTGGATTTTCTGCCACTGTAAATCTATGCATTTCAGGTACCTCATCAACAGGGTATGGTAGCATTTCACTCATTACTTTCAAGGTTCATTCACGTTGTAGAATGCATCAAAATTTCCTTCACTTAGCAAGTCATCAATTCCATGGATTGAACTTGATCAGCTCCATAAGAAGAGAAACTATTGAGGTGCACGTTTTTATTAAACCTTAGTTATTTTATTAAACCATAGCCCCAAACCAGCTGGCTGGTTTGTAAAATCTCCCTGGGCAGAAGCAACTGCTTCTTTAGGCTCGTCCAGGTTCTCGACTCTGCAGCCACAGATGGCCTTTTGGGCCTCACAGTGAGGAGAGTGACCTTCAAAGCCACGCATCCGTGCAGAAGCAACTGACACATAACTAGCACTCCGATGTACAGATACGGTGGATGAGCACCCTGAATGTTTCAGCTGAACTGCGAACAAGAGTCAACCAAGAGAGAATGAGCTGTATGCAGTGCAGCCCCAATTCACAAAGAGCCTCTGTGGAATGAACAGGTATTTGATAAAATCAGTGGCCGCACTGGTCCTACCTAAAGTCAAGATTCACATGAGAAATCCTCAGGGTTGCATCTTTATATGAATTGCAGCTCTTGATGCAGTCCATATTTTTAACATCTATAAACTAAGCCTTTGTCTTTTTTTTTTTGTTAAGTATTTACTGAGTATTTATTTATGTGCCAAATGCCATACTTGGCACTTAGAATACAGTGCTAAATAACCAAGACATCTTTTGGTGTATAAGACAGATAATAATTGCTTTTATATTCATTTTAACAAGTATTTGTCAAGTGCCTTGTTATTTCAAGGCCTGTGCTAGAAGATAAAAGAATGAGTAAAATAGATGATTCTTGCCTTTTTGAGTATTATATACATGCTTCAGTAAACAGGTTAATAAATAATATGCAGTTTTATGTCACTACCAGAGATTAAGTCATTATCATTTAAATATTTTTATTGTCTTGATGACATTTTAATTATGCTACCTTTCTGCTGAAAAACCTCAAACATCAAGTATAAACTCTTTGCTCATAAAAATAAGGCCCTTTGCATCAGTTTCTGTGTCTGATTTTCCAAGTTTCTTTCCAGCATGCCTCAAAAGAAGCAACAGATGAAGCAAAATCAAACCTCTTACATTTGGAGTGAGATATAATGCCTGACTGCTTTTGCAGAACCATTCCTACAATCTAGCCACATTTGTTACCTCTTTTGTCAAGGGTTTGCAGGATGTGTAGAGCAGGACCAACTCTCAGTCCACCTCGTAATGTATAGTGCTTGTCACTGCACTGACTAGAAAGAGATTTTCTAGTCGCAGGTTTCACTCTGTCAGTCTGCCTAACACATTCAGTTCAATAACCTTTGGGATCTGCTGTTCCCTCCCCAGTCCTGAACACAGCTGCACAGCATTGTGGCCGGGGTGCCCACGGAACCTTCTTTATTTGGTAATCGTCTGTTCATGTAGCATACCTTGATTACCATCATCTTTCTCCAAATGAAACTTGGTGTGCATTGGTATTCTGCTAACATCTAATACCATGGTATTAGAGACATCTTTGCAAACTATTGGTGGTCTTGACTCTCTAGAGAGTCTTGCATCCATTTCTCTCTGGGGCATCTGGGTGCCAGGTCTAGCTTCCTGATGCCCTGAGACTCTAGACCTCAAGCTCTTTCTCTCCTTTCCTCTGTGTATGAGGGAGAAGGGATTATATTTTGAAAGGGAGAGGGCAGAGGAAGTATATGCCCATAATCTTAAGACTTCATCTGGCTACCAGTATTTTTTTACCACTTCAACATTCTCCACATTCTGGGGTTTAGCTTTTTGGAAACAGAAGTCAGAAAGAATGCCAGTCTCGTTCTACTTTCAATCTGGTCAATGACTTTTCTTGGTTGCCTATGTAATGCTTAGTAGATACTCACAACTTATTGAATAGTTATAATAAGTATATGTAGGTATGTGTGTATATATATAGATGTACATATACATATATACATATATGCATATATATTCAATATTTAAGTAATATGTGTGTATGTAGTATATATGTGCAGAAAGAGAACAAGAAAGAGAGCTAGAGAGTATTGGTATAACTATAGTTGTTTCACCTGCTTGATAGGGGTTAAAAAATATTTATAAAGAGAAGTAAAATTATAGTGTGAAGCTGAGTGAATAAGAACCAAACTGCTTTATGGCAGGGATAAACATTAGTCCTTGTGTTCCCAGTTTTAGCACTTTGCAAGTAATATCTGCAACACAACTGATAGGATATTTTTGGAGCTCTTAGTGTGAGTCTTTTCCCCTGTGCCTCGCTGTCTTCACTGGGGCCCCTCAGAGGGGGCAGGCTGTGTTTCCCTCTCTGCCCTGAGCAGAACCCCGGTAGCCAAGACCTCAAGAACCAGCCACAGCCATGCTCAAGGCCACTCTCCACATGCTCGAATGAGCCTCATGCATGAAAGAACCAGCAGAGGAACCCAGGTGTGCGGGACCCAGGGCTGAGATCTCCAAGCCTGCTCGGATCGTGACTGGGCCTCTTCCACCCAGATCCCCCATGTTCCAGTAGCTTGGCAGTCACACCCACAAGCTGCCCCCCCCCCCCGCCTCACACACCGTGTAATACCATCAACGACCAACATCCAGAGACTTATAGCCAAGTTCCCAGACATCTTATAGCCTAGTTCTCCTTCTCAGAGAACCTGGCAAGCTACCAAGAGTTTCCTGCCCGCAGGGGAGAGCCTGGCAAGCTCCCCATGGCGTATTCATATGCCAAAACAGTAGCAATGATGGGTCTCATTCCCCTGACCCTGAAAGATCCACCAATACAGCACCGTTGGGAAGGAGAGTAAAGAGAGGCTGCTTAGATCCCAGGGCTAGGACCAATGAAGATGTTACTGGGCCTACTGGAGAAAATTGAGGTTCAACAGGATGACAGTGACAGTGACAGTGTGAGTCAGTTGACTGTATTTCTTTTTTGCTTAATTTTTTCTACTATTGTTTGCCTATCTTAGTTTCTTTGTCTTTTTATATAAATTTTAGATTTTTTTTGTACTTACAAACAAAGTGAACAAAATCTTCTTGCAAGTATATTAACTCGGTAGATTAAGTAATGTAGGATTAACATGTTTACTTCTAATTTATGAACATAGTATATCTTCATTTACATCTGTTGAAAAATGAATTTAATTAGCATGTTGTACTTTCAGCATGCAGATTTTGCATATGCTTTACTAAATTTTTCATGTAAACATTTACTTTTGGAGGTGTTACTACCAATGATACTATTTATATTGTTATTATCATTATTATTATTACTATTATTATTATTATTATTATTATTAGTGAGTGGGCATGCCCAGAGATGCTCAGGGCTTATTCCTGGCTCTTCACTCAGGAATTATTTCTGGCAGGGCTCCAGGAACTGCACATGGTCCCAGGGATTGGACCCTAGTCAACTTGCAAGGCAAGCACACTATCCTCTGTACTCTCTAGTCCACAAATGATACTGTATTAATTTCAATCTTTTGACTTCAAATTGCTAGTATATAGAAATATTATTGACAGTCGCATGTGAAAAGCACCACTTTAACTTTGACCAACAAATTTAAAGATGTATTTTCATTCTTATTTGATTCATATTTTTTACCTTTTCTGAGGCTAACGCTGAGGGAGTGAATTAAGTTGTCTAATAATAAAATTGAGTGGCTAAGTAATGGTAGTACTGTTTTCCTTCTATAGTTACAGTAGAGTAAGAAAGATTTTAGGGAATAAAGCATGACATTGGCTGTTTACTTTTAATAGTATAAATATAGTTTAATATAAAAATTTCCCTGGAACTTAATTCTGGGAATATCCTAGAACCAACTCTCAAAATCCCAGAACCAGAAAACTTAGACCTGTAGAAATTAATCTTCTAGGAATGTGTTACAGTGCTTATTTGCAAACCTAAATGTGCACAATGATCACTTTGGGAATTTATTAAGCAAAGATTTATGGTGCCATTCCCCCAAATTCAACAGTTTTGGAATAGGCATGAGGCATAATATTTCCTTCAAGTTGCCAGATGATATTTATGCTAGTGATCTGAGGGCCACACTGGAATAGTATTGTTCTACGGCATTAGAAACCTTATTGAACGAGTTCTCCATGGTATGCCTTCATACTTTGCATGACTTCCCAATTTCTTCTCTTATGTCTTTGAAATATTCTTGTCATGTTTCTTATCCTTTTACTGCCCTCTACATATGGATATTTTCAAAGACTATAACTCTTTATCTTTCCATTCATTATAAATTTATTAATCTATTTAAAATTTGCATAAATTTCCATTAATTATAAATTCAATAACGTCATATGAGAATTTACTTATTAAGTTTGGCACTAGGTGCCAGGTAAGACAAAACCAGCAGGGTCTATGTCCAACATTTTCTTCTCTGTTTGCTCAGAGTTTCCTCAGAGTTTCCTCACAAATACAACCATCTCCTCCTTTGCTTTCCCTTAGCTCCTTATTTGCTTCACCCATCTGGTTTTTATTTCATTCTAACTTGATTAGAAATTCCCTGAAACAAAATCCCAAATCTTGATGGAAAACAGGCTAGGCTCTAGACAAGGCAAAATGGTCTCAATCTATTTTGATTTTGTCACCCATCTGTAGTTACATTTTTAGGTTAAATAACTAATATCACTTTAGAGTTGGTCCTCAAGTTGTGTCCATTCCGGTGAGTGATCCCTGAGTACAGAGCCAGAAGCAAGCCCTGAGCACAGCACTGGTGACCACCCCTCCCAGACCCCCTCCAAAATCACCAAAATTGTGACAGTCTTACAACACATTATAGGATAATCTAAAACCATGAGGATAATTTCATCTGAAGGTAATACAAATAATTTTGCATTAAAGTAACATAAAAAATTTTATTAATATTTCAAGGCACTGAAAGATGACAGGGTAAATGAAACAAAATGCTACTTCTAAGCCTATTGACAGAGGATAAGGAACTAATCAATTTTATCTGGTTGAGTCCAATCAAAATATATTGATAAATCACAATATGTAAAAATTTATCTTTGTTGTACTTGTATACATTTCCCACCCCTACCCGTAGCTTATATTTTACTAACCTGAACCTTGAGGGAGAGATGTAGATATACCTATTGTCTTCACTCTGTGTGTGGCAATAACCAAAAATAGTTTATCCCTGTGGGGGTCTGTACTTTTAAGAAGAGGAGAAGGAGGGCCAGAGAGATAATACAGGGGTCATTACTTGCCTTTCTCGCAACTGACCTGGCACCCCAGATGATCTGTCCAACCCCCCAGGAGTAATCTGTGAACTAGAGTCAGGAGTAAACCAGTGGAAGTCTCCCCCTACCCCCCACAAAAAAGAGGAGAGCAAGGGAAAATATTTTCACATAAAATTGGAATAAAGATCAGTGGAAACTTCTCAGAGTTATCTTTGTCCTATTTTCCAGACTTACTTGTCTCTGGTATAAAATGCTTATATAGGAAGTCATGGGGTTGCCACAAAAATTTTTTTAAAAATCTGACCTTATTTATTAGGTGGGAGGGCATTGAGGTAAGAGAAATAAAGGAAAATCTTGAATAAACCTTTGACATAAAATAGATTTAACATACAATGGATTCCATAGAATGGAATTTCAAGGAGGGAAAGTTCAGCTTAGTCAACTCGTCTTGGCACCATATCTAAGTTAGAATATCACTAATATTCAGCCAAAATTCTCCAGGGCAAGGTGATGATAACATTGTGTATTGCAATGGAGTTCAATGTACACACATTCAATGTTTACACATTCAGCCACATATTTTAGGGGAAAAAAACCACCACAATTGTAC
Source organism: Sorex araneus (assembly GCF_027595985.1). NCBI lineage: Eukaryota > Metazoa > Chordata > Mammalia > Eulipotyphla > Soricidae > Sorex > Sorex araneus. The sequence continues at coordinate 21,497,620 of NC_073303.1, read as the reverse complement.
TTTTATATAATTTGACCCCTAATCCCATGCTGGCTACTGTATCTGGGGCTCAAGAAAAGATATAGAGATGCATTCCACTAATGGGATAAAAAGGCAATGCTGACTCCATATAAAGATGTCTGATATTTGCAAATCTTGTTCTATTTCTTTATGAGCGAATTAAGGAAACTCCATTGGTATATAGAAACTCTTCTTCCTCTTCTTCCTCTTCTTCTTCTTCTTCTTCTTCTTTTGCTTCTTCTTCCTCTTCCTCTTCTTCTTTTTCTTCTTCTTCTTCCTCTTCTTCTTCCTCTTCCTCTTCTTCCTCTTCCTCTTCTTCTTCCTCTTCCTCTTCCTCCTCCTCCTCCTCTTCTCCTTCTTCCTCTTCCTCTTCTTCTTTTTCTTCTTCCTCTTCCTCTTCTTCTTCCTCTTCCTCTTCCTCCTCCTCCTCCTCCTCCTCTTCTTCTTCTTCTTCTTCCTCTTCCTCTTCTTCTTTTTCTTCTTCTTCCTCTTCTTCTTCCTCTTCCTCTTCTTCTTCCTCTTCCTCTTCCTCCTCCTCCTCCTCCTCCTCCTCCTCCTCTTCTTCTTCTTCTTCTTCTTCTTCTTCTTCTTCTTCTTCTTCTTCTTCTTCTTCTTCTTCTTCTTCTTCTTCTTCTTCTTCTTCTTCTTCTTCTTCTGCTGCTGCTGCTGCTGCTGCTGCTGCTGCTGCTGCTGCTGCTTCTGCTTCTTCTGCTTCTTCTTCTGCTCCTTCTTCTGTTTCTTTGTCGGCTTCTGCTTCTCTGTCTCTCACCCCCCTCCTTGTGGGCCTTATGTTTTACAATACAGGTACTTAAAAGTTATCACATATATCCCTTTACCTCCTTTCAGCACTCAGTTCTTATCCAGAGTTATCATTTCCAACTATCATTGCCATAGTGGTCCCTTCTCTGCCCTAATTGAGCTCCCCCTTCCCCCATCCCACTTGTGGCAAGCTTCTAACCATACTCCAGTCCTCCTGGTCCTTCCAACCTCCCTTCTATGGTTGGGAACAACTCTTCCATCTTCCTTTTTTTCTGTTTGTTATTTTTTATCATAGAACTTTCCTCATTTCACAATATAGGTCATTGAGATTACACAGTGAAGGATTTATTGAAAGAAGAAGCTGATCACTCCATATTTGGATAGAAGTTCTCAACCCAGATAAACCATATGAACCTCCCAAGACTCCTGTTTCCTATGTAACAAAAGAGCTACATCTAGATAAGTACCACCACAGACAAAAGTTTCCTAAGCTTCAGAGACCTTGGATTGTCCTCACTATGAGAACAAGAGTGAGATCATTGCTAGGCAGAACACCACGGAGACTACTTCCCTCTATGCTAAAAGTAGCCCCTTTGATAGCTGTATGGTTAATGGGTTGTGTAGAGGAAGGAAGTGATGTTTGTTTGTGCTATTGTGCAGAATTGTAGAGGAAATGTGTAATTAGAAGAAAAATCTAGATATACTGAAAGAAAATGGGAGGCAAGGGGCCAAGTAGGAGCCTTGGGTCCCAGGGAAAGTTGCTAACCCATCAGTGGGAAAATGTGGTTGTTCCAGATACAGCATTTCCCTAAGTGTATGTGTGTGGGGGTGTTGCTAGAACCATCTAGAGGGGTGGCAATAACCTTGGGTGCATTTGGGGATGGGGGGCTTTCTGATTATTTGCTTAATGAAGGTAGACTTCCGGGAGCATCTTTTTTTTTCTGTAAATGGGGTGGTAGACTAAATAAGTTTGGGAACCTCTGCTCCAGAAAAATGAGATCACAGGGAAAACCTTTACTTTAAAACTAAACTTAGAATAACGTCCCCATTGTTTGTCTTACATTGGCCAGAGTTCACTAGGGGTTTGCTTTGTCCCCAGGGGTTCCGTTGCTCCATTTGAGGCCAGAGCTGATTAAAAGGAAGCCATATATCTTCTAATAATATTTCTGTCTTGAGCTTAACGTAGTAAAATTAACAGAGGGAAATGAGGTTTGGTGAACTTCCCATGGATATTTTGATGGGATATTAGATACAAAGGATTCCCTGTGAAACATGTCAAATAAAGAGAATCTGGTTGGTTCTAGTGAGTCCCTAGACTGTTCTTGCTCAGAGAAAGAGGAAAAAAAATGTCTTCAGAGATAGTGTCTTAATGGTTGTATGCAAATGGTCAGCACATATGAAGGGAAATGACGTAAAATAAAATTTTAAAATGCAGAGATATTTTAGTACAAATGAGTTAGGTAGAAAATAGTTTATGACTGAGCCAATTCTGATGCACAGGCTTCCTTTACTTTTCAAATTGAATTTTTGCCTTTACTTTTTCAAATTAAATACTATTGTTGTTTGCAAGTAGTGGGCTATGTTCAAACCTATCATGTCTAGATTCTTTTCTAGAGCAGAAAACTGATTAAAATGAGGAAAAGAAATTCAAAGACATGGGGGTACGGTGTTGCCAGCAGGTTAACCTGTACTTGTGGATCGAGTGCATCAGCAGCTTGATGATGTCGTCAGACTTCCAGATACTCCAAAATTGCTGCTGTGCCTTTGACCAGACCCCAAAAACTTGGGGCCAAGTTTACCAAGAATTAAACGGCCAAAAGTTAGGTATGTGAAAGACACACTCACAAACCACTTCCGGCTCAGCTATATAAGCTCATTTATTAGCCTTATTTCAGAGACCCATAAATCTTGAAAAAGATCAAAAGATGCAATTAGGACCTGTAGCACAGAGGTACGTGGGAACCCATGATTGAGAGTCCCAGGCTCTCCTAGATCAGGACTCGGCCTTCTCCTCCCAGATCCCCAGTTTTCTAGTAGCTTGGCAGTCACACCGACAAACTGCCCCTGGCACCACGTAATCTCATCAATGGCCAAGACCCAGAGGCTATAAACTCTGGAAGAGAGAGCCACAGAATGCCCTGACCCTGTGCCAGGCTGCCTTTACCAGGGCACCCCGGAGTGGGGTGGGTTGAGTTTCCCTTCCTGCTCCAAACAGAATCCTGGCCACTGTGAACTTCCAGAACCAAACCACCGCTGTGTCCAAGGCTACTCTCCACATGCTCGGACAAGACTCAGCCAAGAGGGCACGAGCCTCACCCAAAAACGAGATAAACCTCACCAGAGAGTGGACCGGCAGGAAAACCCAAATATGCGGGAATCTGTGACTGCGATTTTCAAGCCCTCTTGGATTAGGACTGGGCCTCCTCCCCCCAGGTCCCCAGTTTTCCAGTAGCTTGGCAGTCACACCCACAAATTGCCCCTGGCGTCGTTTAATCTCATCAGTGGCCAAGACCCAGAGACTCTAAAGCTTGGAAGAGAATGACACAGAATTTCCTGGACATTATATTCTATCCATAACAAGCAATACAAAACAAATCATTTAGCATTGCCTTTTTGGCAGGTTTGAGTGGTGGTGAGACTGGTGTCAAAATATCAAATATAACCAAGAGTAAATGTAACCGAGAATGTAAAAGAGAGTATGGGAAAAATTGTCTGCCACACAAGCAGGGTAAGGATTGGAACTGGGTGGGGAGGGGGGGAGGTGGTAGTGGTGGGGAATACTGGGGATTTAGGTGGTGGAAAGTGTGCACTGGTGAAGGGATGGGTGTTTCATCATTGTATGACCGAAGCTCAAACATGAAAGCTTTGTAGCAGTATCTCATGGTGAGTCAAAAAAAAAAGGGAGGGGAAAGTAATAATAAAATAATAAAATAAAGTTAACATTCAGAAAAGAATAATAAAAAGTAATGTGGAGTTCATGCGCAATTCAATCAGCTTAATCATTGGCTGAATAAATAGCGGTACTCCTACATTATTAAAAAAAAAAAGAAAGAAACTCAAAGACAAAGAGGTTTCAATTCATTTAGATTTTAGCAAGTGCTAAATTTTTACATAACATTTCTTTTTGTAGTTTAATGTTAGGAACTTCCATACCGATTCCAACTTCATAGTAACACCCACAGCCTACCACACACACACACACACACACACACACACACACACACACACACACAGATATTTCTGCTTTTCAGGATACGTTCATCATAACCACATAGAAAATCTGTCACATTAACATTGAGGAAAGCAAAGTATTTCTCAGAGAAAGGGATAAGTACAGGACACAGTTTCCCATTTTAGGCCGTAGGAAAGAATTGATTTTTTTCCTCAACTCTGAAATATAACTGAAGTATGAGTCTCTAAGGGACATGTTGAAGACTCAGGGAGACAAATAGAGGGTTGGAAAAGCAATGTATTGGAAATTTATCTCTCGGTTCTACCTACCTTTTATCAAACCTAGTCAATGACAACATTTTTTGATACTCAATGCACTCAGCCCACAGAATAGTGAAACAAAATTCCTTTAGAAGAGTAGAAATTCAGGGACCAGAGCTGTAGTATCATAGTATATTGGGTAGGGTACTTGCCTCACACACAGTCAACCAGGGTTTTGTCCCTGGCACCCCTAATGGCCCACTGAACACTACCAGGAGTGATTCCTGAGCACAGATTCTAGAAGTAAGCTCAGAGCACCATCCGGTGTGGCCCCAAAAGCCAAAAGTAAAATAAAATAGTGGATATTCCATCAATGTTTCATGCATGAATAGATTTTTCTCATTCACATGTAGACTTCAAATGCTTATCTGGCTCTCTCTCGCTCTCTCTCTTGCCTTCTCTCTCTCTGTATGTATGTGTTTTTGTGTGTGAGTGTGTGTGTGTCTTTCTCTCTCTCTCCTCCCCCCAACTGGTAGTTCAGAAATATCATGACAGTGATTATCACCAGGATCGTTTCCACTTCATCCATAGCTAAAGCATTGCCTGTAATAGAGTATAACTAAGGCCAGCAGTTTTTTTCCCTTACATATGTGAGTTGGGACCAAGTCAGTAATTTTTTATATATATACATATTATTGAATCAAGTAAACTATTTTTATTTCTAGATTCTCCTCAGTATCACGGCTCTCTTCCTTCCCTTGTTATTTATTTTTTTGCTTATATATTTTATTTGAGACATCATGCTTTATGATATGTTTATGGTAGGGTTTTCCATGCATACAACATTTCAACACTTTAGTCCCGACTATTCTACTTCCCCACACTATTATTCCAGGGTCCCATCCTATTCATCTCTTACCCGCTGCCTTGGTAAACTCCATTCGGTAGAGGCAAATAAGCCCTGTTGACCTCAAACAAAAAAGCAACCAGCAATTTGACCAAGAAAATGAGCTTATTTAGAAAAAGAAATAAGTAAATAAAAATAAGTAGTTTGGGATGCCAGGGAAATAATGAGAAACAAAACATATGCTAAAAAAGGGTGAAGCTCTGAGTTTATTCCATCACTGCATGGGTCACTGAGTGTGGCTCTGTCTAACCTGCTCCCACTGAAATTTCAGTCCAGCTCCTCTGGTCAAGAATAATAGGAAGTCAAAAAGTAGACTATGGACAAAACATGATGGCCACTTGCTACCTGTGTTTCAAACTATAACACCCAAAAGAGAGAGAGAGAGAGAGAGAGAGAGAGAGAGAGAGAGAGAGAGAGAGAGAGAGAGTAAAAGGGAATGTACCTGCCACAGAGGTGGAGGCGGTGGGGAATGGGGTGGAGGTGGTGGGAGGGATATTGGAAACATTGGTGGTGGAGAATGGGGAATGGGCACTGGTGGAGGGTTGGGTACTCGATCATTGTATGACGGAAATGTGATCATGAAAGTTTGTAAGTAGGTAACTGTACCTCATGGTGATTCATTTAAAAAATTATTAGAAACATAAAAAAATAGAATAACAGGAAGTGGACCCTGGTCACCATTATCCTGTGTCACTACTGCCATAGCCCCTATTTAAAGTCAGTTTGGAAACCCTGCTCAGGGTAAAATATATGTTCACCTCTTAGAACCCCAGAGCCAACCCCACCTTGTTGAATTTTAGAGGAGCATCAAGTGCACAGTGAGCGCCCCTTTTCCTTCCGTGGCCTGAGCAGGGTACAGAAGTAGAGCAACACTACTTCCTGTCCGAGGTATGTGACATGTTGGTTCTTGTAGTTTGCTGATTACTCATGCATGGAAACTCTCTTCTAGCCTACTGCTCTCTGATTTAAATAGGGTTTCAGTATATTAATTTTCACAGTGTGAACATAACTCCAACACAAAAGCAGGAAAAACTCTCAAAAAGACAATTAGATGCTGTAGACAGAAAAGCGTGACCCGGAGACAACGCTCCAGAGAGTGACTGCCCCCCGCTTTCAGAAAGCCACCAGTTTTTGTTCTCATCAATAAAGGCTATCTCCAGGTCCCTTGTTACTAATATAAATTATGAATAAAGAATTGGTAACAGAGGGACCAGAGTGCCTCTGGATCTGATAGAATAAAAGAGAACCATCTTCCTTGATAGAAACGGTCCCCCTACAAACGTGAAAGAAGAAAGGAAGCAAAGTGCCTTGATGAGAGTCCCCTGTGCTTCCTGCTTCTTCGCCTTGAAAGCCATGTATTGAAAAGGTTCACAGAGAAGGTTCTTGCTCAGCCGTTGGGAGAAGGCAGTTCCCAGGTCTCTATTCTGCAGTGACTCAAGTTGACAATATCAGTAAATATGCTGCACTCGAACAAAATTATTCAAAAATTGACTGGTAAAGTCACAGCGATGGAGAGCTAAGGCTCATGTGGTCTACTTTATCGGGGTGTACCAGAGTGTGGAGGATATTGCAGACCTGAAGCCAAAGAGGTATTTCACCTGAATGTGGTTTTTCTACTTAACTAAGCAGGGACAGAAGCAAACCTTTAGGTATACACTGAATAGATCACAGAGCTTTTCAGAGCAGGTCAGGTGTGTTCGTGTAGAGTCCCCACCATAACCAGCCTGGCAAACAGGACTCCCTGCAGGAGTGGGAGGGCTTGTGTGAGAGCCCCTTTATCTGCTAGTGGCTCTGGGGGTGTGTTCACATGAGCCTTCTCAAGCCTCCAAGTCTCCTTAGTTCTCTTATTTTTCCTCACAAAAGATTCATTGTAATGATTGACTCATCTGTTCCACCATACAATATGGTAGACAGTAATGGCTGCTCTGAAAAAAATCATCTTTTGTTTGTTTGTTTTACATTTGGTTTGGAGCCCTCTCCGGCAGTTGCTCAGGGTTGATTTCTGGCTCTGCACTTAGGAACCAGTCCTGGCAAGGTTCACGGGACTATATGGGGTGCTGAGGTTTGAACCTGGGGTGGCCACGTGCAAGGCAAGCACCCTACCCACTGCACTCTCTCCAGCCACTGAAAAAAATTTTTTTACTAAGAGAAATGCAGTCCATTTAGAGGATGGGTATTGTGGGGGTTCTTGTCTCACTGATGAGAGATGAGTTTGACCTGGTTCTCTCCTCAGCCTCTGCTGTATGAAGCAGCTGGGCACTGGAGCACAGAATACATCTTTTGGGACTTATAAAATTCATCTAAGAAAACCCTTGTATGGCATGAAAAAATGGATAAAAAAAACCTGAAAATATCTAGTTAAGATGCAGACCTTCAATGGTGGTTGCATTTATGAGGCAGCCCCCTCCCATTCCATTCTTTGTCTTGACTTCTTTGGGGGCCAAGTTTTGGTATAATTCAGGGGTCAGCAAGTTCGACACCATCAGTTAAATATAGACTATTTTGTCTTTGTAAAAATAGCTTGTGAACCAAGGATGACTTTTATGCTTTTTTAAATCATTGAGGGAAAGGAGGAATCAAGAGAAAAACAATATTGTGTGACATGAAAGCGATATCAAAGTTACATTTTTGTGTCTATAAGTTAAGTTTTGTTGAAGTCCAGTCTTGCCATATTGACTAAATCTGCTTTTGCATTATTCTAATGCAGTTTAGTTCATTGTAACAGAGGCCATATGGCCCGCAAAGCAAAGCAAGCAAAAAAAAAAAAAAAAGCAAAAACAAAACATCACTTACTCTTTGTATTTGGTGCTTCAGAGAAAGTATTTTCTGGCCTCTATTAAAGTTATTATTTTGGGATTTTGGTTTTGGTTTAGGGGCTACACCCAAGGGTGCTCAGAACTTACTTCAGGCTTTCTGCTCAAGGTTCATTCTTGCATTCTTCGTGGTGTTCAGGGGACGATATGTGGTATCAAGGATTGAACCAGGATCATTCATGTGGAAGGCAAGTGCTTGATCCCCTGTACCTTCTCTCTGATCCATCTGTTATTTTTAAGTTCAGCCACTAAATTTGATGCCCAAGACTGTGAGCAAATAGTTGGATTACTTGTAGAGGTTTGTTATGTAACCAATTGAGGAATTAGTCTTTTTTATAATGTGCAAATCCTACCATGGAACAAGTGGCGTCAAGAAGCTGATCAAATTATCTATTAGTCAGGGAAACACAAATTAAAAACACAAGATACTTTTTCATGCCTACCAATTTATCAAAATTTTAAAATCTGCTCACGTGAATCATTGTGGGATAAGAGCAATATGCATGAGCACTCCTGGTGGAAATGAAAATGGACAAAACTGCTTTGGAGAGAAGCTTTGCAATTCCTAGCAAAATGGATGATGCCATCCCTGTTTATCTGAAGTAATTTGTAAGTGGAAACCTTCAGAAAGATACTGCCCATAACCTGGCTTATTTGGTAACCCCAAGCAGAACCCCGGCAGCCAAAAACCTCCAGAACCCAACCACCACCATGCTCAAGGCCACTCTCCACATGCTCAGACAACCTCACCCAAAAGGGGACGAGCCTTACCCAAGACAGGATAAACCTCACTTGAAAGCGGACTGGCCGGAAAACCCAGATACGTGGGAACCCATGACTGAGATCTCCGAGCCAATTCAGATCAGACCTGGCCTCCTCCTGCCAGGTGCCCAGTTTTCCAGTAGCTTGGCAATCTCACCCTCAAACTACCCTGGTGCCATGTAATCTCATCAACGGTCAAGATCCAGAGACTATAAACTCAAGCTCCAGGAAGAGAGCGCAGCAGAATACTCTACATACTCATACTCTACCTCACTTACTTATCGAAAGTATCACATATTTGTTTGGTTTCTGACATACTTGCTTGCATTTGCTTATATTCAAGTTTAAATGGCTCCAGAATGAAATACAACAACCCTTACCTCTTATTGTGGTGAGAAGGTGCTTGGTAGTGGGATTGGTGTTTGAATATTGTGTGTAATGATCTATTGTGAACTACTTTTATGAAAATAAAATCACTGTATCACTGTTGTCCCATTGCTCATCGATTTGCTGGAGCAGGCACCAGTAATGTCACCATTGTGAGATTTGTTGTTACTGTTTTTGGCATATTGAATACGCCATGGGTAGCTTGCTAGGCTCTCACCGAGAGGGGTGGAGGAATCGAACCCAGGTTGACCTTGTGCAAGGCAAACGCTCTATCCTCTGTGCTATGACAGGTTGAAAATAAAATATATATTTAAAAAAAAGATAATTAGTCAAATAGTTTTCCCCATCCCTTTCAGTCATGAGATTCATTGTGTTCTAAGTTCCCTTGCAGCTTAGTGGAGTCATCTGGCTAGTCCTGACCATTGAGTTGTGAGCCCACATGACACAGGTAATGTCTGGAACATATATAAGGTCAAAATGAAACACATCCAAGTTTTAACAATCCATAGGTCAGAGAAGAAATTAACAGTAGAAATTTACTTGGAATTAAATATGAAATACCATATATTAAAATGTCATTAATACTATCACTATGTATCATTAAGCTATCAGACACTACATATCAAATTTATAGCCATGCTTAGAAAAAGAAATAGAGCTTCAAATGCATTCTTAGAAAAGAAGAAAAGCCAGCAGATTGATAAATACTAAATCTTTGGATTCCTCAGAGACAAATCCCAATAAGGATTCAAGATCAAACTTTTTAATTGGGAATGAATTCATTTGGTAAGGCCACTGTAACAAAAAGTCAGGCTGGATGGCTTAAGACACATAAATTAATTTTTTTCACAGTTTTGGAGGTTGGAAGTCTAAGATCATGATGTGGGCAGACTCTCCTTGTGGGCTTGTAGTTGCTGGTTTCCTTCTGTGTCTTTAGACCGTGTTGCCTGTGTTTGCGTCTGTCTCCTGGCATCTTCTGATCAGTAGAATTAGGGTCAACCTATGAAGACCTCATTTGAGCTAAATTTCTTCTCTGTGGCCCCTGTCTTCAAATACATGTGAAGTATAGGGGAATTAGAATTTCAGCTTATAAATTCCTTACAATTCGTTCTATAACAGAGAAGTTAGACAAGTATTAAGGGAACATTGTTAGCATCATAACAAAAATGTGACTGAGCTTGGGATCCAAAGAAATTTCTAAAAAACTGTAATATATACTTCTGAATACCCTGAATGAAGAATAGGAACTGAGACATTTATACCCCAATAACTTTTAATCTTGGTTAAGAGTTTCTCCTAGTGACCACCAATTCTCAGACACTTCTAGTTCACTATGTCCACAGATGGATTGGGCTTTTCAGCTCAGAGGCAGCTCTCTGACAAAGAATGCGCCTTTTGGAAGTCAGGTGATATCCATGGAATGACAAGAGGGCCCAGGGCCCATGGGCACAGTTCCACCAGTTTCAGCTCAGTGGTTCTTTCCAGAATTTACCTAAAGCACAGCAGACCAAACTGAAGGCCCCACAGTTATTAAATTGAACTCAAAGGTACAGAGGGAATTCACAAAAAGATTAATTCATTAAATTACTGAAACAAATAATAAAAATGACCGCCATGACTTATTAATTAAAATAGAGGAAATGCACCAAAGCACGATGTCAGGATCTTTAAACAGGACATGATTATGCATCCTGCAGACATGAGGTCACACAGAGAAGACAGAAATGGCAGAGGGCAACAATTCTACTCTTACAATAGCTAATAGAAGGGCAAGAAGTATTCGAAGAAACACGCATACTTTTGTGACTGTAGCAGCATTGTTCACAAAACAAGGGGGTAAAACTCAAGTTTCTATGAGTGTGTGAATGGACAACAAATTGTGGTATGTCCATAGAAAAGAATAGACTGTTATTCACTTGTAACAAGAATGGATTATAGACACGTGACATAGGACATGCATGAACCTCAAAATTTAGCCTGCATGGAAGAAGTCAGACCCAGAAGACTGCACTGGAGGATACCAATTATATGAACTATTCAGAACAGGTAGGTCTATGGAAACAGAAAATAGATTGCTTGCTTGCAAGGCCCCAAGGGTGATTAGAATGAGTAGTAACTGCTTAATGAGTACAAGGTTTTCCTTTGGGACCATAAAAATATTTATTTTGGAACTAGAGCTGTATTCTATAACACTTGTGAAATTACTAATTGTGACAGAATTGATTAGAAATGGTTTAGCTGTTACTATGTGCATTGCACCCCAATTAAAAGAGAGAGAGAGAGAGACAGAGACAGAGACAGAGATAGAGAGAGAGACAGAGACAGAGAGGGGGCAGTAGAAATATTCAGTAGTGATTAGTGTGGTGAGCAGACCGTGGCAGATGGGCCACTGTTACACCCTGGTATTTTAAATATATTAATGATCTAATTAAATATTCATGGTTCTCCCATAAGATAAGGATTACAAAGGAGAAAGGAGCACGTGGGATAGAACCTGATTGTTTCTTGGTCTTTGTGTCACTCGGTGTTTGCAAACTTGGTGGAGACTTCCTCTCTTGAGAGGCAGAACCAAGAAGGATCACGGAGAGGAGGCCGTTAGAAGACTTGGAGCCCTCTAAGCTAAAGGAAGTGTGCTGGGTAGAGTGGGGTGTACTGCACTGACATTCCAAATATAGCTAGGCATTGCCTCTTGGGAAGATAGAGTAGTTACTAGCAACAAGTACTCCGAATGTGTGTGATTTGGCATGTCTCGAACTGTGAAGTAGATGCAAAGCAGGCAAAAATTTGATGATGTTCTGGGAAGGGGCTGTGTGGGGTGCTAATTGCCATCTGCGGTGCTTGGAGGTGGGGTGGGGAAGTGAAGAATATCTTCTTTTTAATAGATACTCAGGAAGGGAAGACTGTATTATAATCCACAAGCAGTTGGGAACAATTGTTCATAAGACAGATGGTGCACCAAACATGAATTTGGAAAAACTGGACATTCTCTGCAAACTGACTTTGCAGATTTTTTTTTGCATTTTTGAAGAATTTTGAAGACTTTAATTGCCAGACACCCTTTTATCTTCTATCCACTTGTAAGGAGCCCCAAAGAGACAAGAGAAAGCAGGGTAGCATCTATCAATGGACATGGGATATCCAGTCACCATGTGGGACTACGCCTGTGATCTTGCAAAAGTAGGCAAAAAGATGTTAAAAGAGATGATAGTCACTTGAACCACAAATCCACCAGCATGTGGTGAAGCTAATTCTTTTGCACATTTGAGAATTAATATAGAAGGCGCATTTGTGAAATATCCGAGAATCTTGTATGTTATTCCCTACAACTACATTAGGAGAAGTGGATTGGTGAGAAAGTTTTATTTAACCACAGAGAAAATTATAGTAAAAATTTTGAAAAACTTTTGAAAAAATTAACATACACCCCTATGCTAAAAAGCTATAAGGAATTTATGAAGTCCTAAAAGAAAACAAACTATTTAAATGGGAGGGAAAGGAAAAGGATCAATGTAAATTTAAAAACAGAAGACTATAGACTTAGATTTTATTCCTAAACTCTTCAATTTCAGCCATCAAACTGATCAATAGTTTTATTTTTTTATTATTTTTTAATTAGTGAGTCAAAGTGAGGGTACAGTTACAGATTTACACATTTTTGTGCTTGTTTTTCCCTCATGCAATATTCGAGAGCCCATCCCTCCACCAGTGTAAATTCTCCACCACAAATGAACCCAGTATACCTCCCACCCCCCGATCCCATCCCCCCAACCCCACCCTGCCTCTCTGTGGCAGGGCATTCCAATTTGTTCTTTCTCTCTCCTTTTGGGTGTTGTGGTCTGCAAATGGGGTTATTGAGTGGCCATCATGTTCAGTCACTAGTCTACTTTCAGCACCATCTCCCTTCCCACGTGGGATCTCCAATCACATTTTACTTGGTGTTTCCTTCTCTATTTGGGATGACTTTCCCCCAGTGTATGAGGCCAGCTTCCAAGCTACGGAGCCAACCTCCTGGTGTTATATACTACTATTCTTGGGTATTAGTCTCCTTCTCTGTTATTTTATAGTCTACAGATGAGTGCAATCTTTCTATGTCTGTTCTTTCTGGCTATGTCTCTCTTTCTGGCTCATTTCACTTAGCATGATACTTTCCATGTTGATCCACTTATACGTAAAGTTCATGACTTCATCTTTTCTAACAGCTGCATAGTATTCCAACAGCTGCATAGTATTCCATTGTATAGATGTACCAAAGTTTCTTTAACCAGTCATCTGTTCTCAGGTACTCGGGTTTTTTCCAGATTCTGGCTATGATCAATAGTTTTTATGCTTTAAAATCTAACTTCAGGCCTTTCTGCTGTTTTTCAGTCTTGATTTAGAACTGGGTCTTTCTTCCTATCTTTCATTTTTTTCTTTCTTTTTCATTTTCTTCTTTTTCTCACTCCTTTCTTTCTCTCTCCCTCCTTCCCTCCTTCTTTCCCTCCCTCTTTCTCTCCCTCTCACCTTCCTTCCTTTCTTCCTTCCTTTCTTCCTCCCTCCCTCCCTCCGTCCCTCCTTCCCTCCTTTTTCTTTCTTTCTTTCTTTCTTTCTTTCTTTCTTTCTTTCTTTCTTTCTTTCTTTCTTTCTTTCTTTCTTTCTTTCTTTCTTTCTTTCTTTCTTTCTTTCTTTCTTCCTTCCTTCCTTCCTTCCTTCCTTTCTTTCTTTCTTTCTTTCTTTCTTTCTTTCTTTCTTTCTTTCTTTCTTTCTTTCTTTCTTTCTTTCTTTCTTTCTTTCTTTCTTTCCCACACCTGGCTGTTCTCAGGATTTACTCCTGGCTCTGCACTCCTGGTGGGGTTCAGGGGAATATATGTGACACTGGGGATAGAACCTGGGTCAGCAGCATGCAAAGCCCTATCTACTGTACTATTTCTTTTGCCTAAGACTGAGTTTTCTTTATTTTTCATAACCTTATTTTTTATTGTGGTAATATATATACATATATATGCATATATGTATATATATATATATTACCATTTAAACCATTTCCAGCATACAGTTTCCATGGCATCCGGTTCATTCACAGTACCACGTGCCTTAAATAATTAGGTACATTCATAACCACTACCACCCCTGAGATTGCTTCTAGTGGAACAAAATTTTAATGCTACTTTTTCAGTTGGTTCTTGGAATTGACTTTCTAATACTATTGAATTTTGAAATGCTAATGACCCCACTTTCACTAGTAAAGAGAACACTGACATAATCTGACAACAGAGATATGAAATAGCTCAGGTGTTATACTTATGTAAATGATGTTCCTAATCAAACACTTAGAAGACATAAGAAACTGGTGACCATATCCATGATACTTGGAACACTTCTTGTAAGCTAACACATATTTTGAGTTTGGTTATCTGCTACTACTGCCTTTCCACAAAAGGAAGAAAGATAGCATGGGCTCAGTGATTTAAACTTCCAGTTCCAGTGCTCATAAATCTGTGCCCTCAAGAAGACCTTATGTCCTGGAACCATAGGAATAAGATTGCTGAAATCAAACACAAATTCTCCCCCTGCGACTGGCTGAATTATAAAGAAAATTAAACTCTGCTCTTAAAGTGAGGGCATTTATGGGAAAGAAATGGAACCCTGAACTATTAATTGGCAAGGCAGAGGCATCCCTGATGAAGCCTAGGATACTGAATCACTAATTATTGATGGTTATTCTTTACTAGTGGGCAAGAACTCTCTATCCTGAGAGTTAATGAACTTTCCATCACTTCCACCTTTCTTTAGGAAACTCAATCCCCAGAAAAGTTTTATGGCTCTCCCATTTAAGAAAATTCTGCTACTTCCCCAAATTCATGACCACCACTCTTCTTTGTTTTAGATCTGTATCAAGATTTGAGCTTCTGCAAGTCCCTAAACCAAAGATGCAGTGTGACCAAGGTGCAGTGTGCTATATTCTTTTTGTTTGTTTTGGGGTCACATCTGGCTGTGCTCAGGGCTTACTCCTGGCTCTGTGCTCAGCTATCACTCCTGGCAGGGTTTGAGGGCCCATATGGAATGCCAGGGATCAAACCCAGACCACCTCTATGCAAGGCAAGTTCCCAATCTGTTGTACTATCCCCTCCAGTCCCAGTGTGCCATAGTCTAAAAGAACTACTTGAGCCTCCTTATTTATACAGGCAGAAATCCAGGGAACCTGTGGGATTAGAGGTGTGGGATGATGGTGTGAGGAGCATGAAGTTTGATAGGGCCAAATTCATTGCCATGGGCTTACTAGACACTCTATAACTTGTGGGTAACCATCCCCATATTAGTAACCCAGAGGTCAGAAAGTCCTCCGGGTTAAACAAGTTTAGTTTAGATAATGCTGACTGCAAATGTGGTAAGGCAAGACTAGAATAAGAGATTACCATAGCTTTAACATCTAGTTTCATTTGGATAACGAGGGCTGCAAATGTGCACCCAAACAGGCATAGAACAGAAGATGACCATGATTTCAGTGTTAGACATTAACACTGCCTGCTGTTTGTTTATCACCTTATGGCCACAGCTATATAAATATCCCAGTCTTACTTGTAATGGACCTGCTAGCTGTTCTTAATGTACCTGTTAATGGAAACAATGGTTCATGTGTCTGGAGCCGGGGTGCGGGGAGCAGAAATTGTGTTCAATAAATGACTAGCCTATTCCCTTGTTCGGGGCTGTTGATGCTAGCTTGCAACCTGGACAACCCACAGCATATGTCTCATTCTTTGCAACTGACCCTGTTGGACAGAGGTCAAAGGTGCCAATCTGATTGGCTTTATTGTGGTAATCCACCACAAAAATAACCAACTTGTAAGGTTGGTTGGCTGAAACATAAACCCAAGGTAGCACACAGATGGGTGCCAGATCTATTTTGGTTTAAAATAGAGGAAAAGGTTCAAAGACACAGGGGCGTGAGAATGCTTAGTGGATTTTTTTATTTAAGACTTATGTAACTTCTCAAGGTCCGAAAGATATGTTTTCCTATGACTATGAGAAATGAAATTTTGAGGAGAGCTCTGGCATCCTTGAAGGATCTTATGTTCCCTCTTTTCTGTAGACCAGATATTATAATCTGCCGTCATGAAATTGCAAAAAACTAAACATGATGCAAGTGATACGGGGCAGTGGGTCCCATGTGGTAGCAAGGTAAGATTGTCATGGTTACCATAATAGAGAGTCTAAACATTACCAGAGTGTCTGCCTCAGAATGGTCTAGTATTAGCTAGTTGAACATGGTGTTCCTAGAAACTAAATCTATAAGAAACCTCTAAATTCTTGTTCTGTGTTGAATAATAAGAATCAAATTAACTTATAAGACACCCAGTTGGTGTCTTATAAAAACCTGGAAAACTATTTGGTGGTACTGGAAGAAATAGCTCTTTCAGCTGTGTGCTCCTAGGATTCTAAAATTTTAAATAATTGTGGCCTGGAGACATCTCTGCAGCATGCTGTTCTCTTCTGAGAACATTTGTGAGTCTCTGGATCATGGAGGTAGTTCGTGGGTGTGAGTGCCAGAAAACCGGAAGGGTGGGGAGATGAGAGGAGGAGACCCATTCCTGACTCCATGAAGCTGAGAGTTTTCAATCAGTAGTGTCGTATACCTGGGATTTCAACAGATTCATTCTCCTGTGTGGGAGGCTGGGGACAAGCCTGTGAAGATTGGCCATGAGAGTGGCAGCTATTGGCTTCTGGAGGTTTGCAGCTACTGGGGTTCGTTTGGGGTAGGCGGAGGGACAACGCCTGCTCCCCTCCAAGGGGTCCCAGTGAAATCAGCCTGGTCCAGGGTGGGGAGATATCTCTGCAGCGTGCTGCTCTCTTCCAAGATCATTTGTGAGTCTCGAGATCAGGTGAGTTTTAAGCTCAGATCTGTCCCATGTGAGCCCAGTGGGCTCTGGAACCCACCCTGAAGTTATTTCCCAATTCCAGAGAGAATTATTGGAACAATTTCCAACAGAATTATAGCCAACAGAAGACAGATTCCCCACCTTGACTCCTTGACCTGTGGAGTAAAGTTTGTCATGATGGAAAAAGCCACAGGAAAAGCACTAGAATGTAGAAATGCCTCTCTCTTAGAAAATAACAAAAGCAACAGTATATATATACATATAATATATATATATATCACTGTATCACTGTATCACTGTCATCCCGTTGTTCATCAATTTACTAGAGTGGGCACCAGTAATGTCTTTATTCCTCCAAGCCCTGAGATTTTAGGAGCCTCTCCTTACTCATATTTCCCAACGATTGGAGGCTCTGGGTCTCCAGGGTCAGGGGAATGAGACCTATTGTTACTGTTTTGGGCATATTGAATATGCCACGGGTAGTTTGCTAGGCTCTGCCCATATATATATGTATGTATGTATATATATATAGTCAAGAAAAATATATATATATTGGAACTTGGTGTCATTAACTACTGATAGAGAGGAATTTCAGTAGTTAATCCACCAAGTTCCTGAATGATGTAGGCTCTTGCTGTCCCCAGTATATCCCCATTACACTAGTCAATTTGCTCACTGAGGAAGACAGATGGATCTCGGGGAATGACAGCAGTGGGATTATTGTAAGTTTGACCATGTAGTGAGTATAATTGTAGTTTCTGCTATGTCAGATGTGATATCACTTCTGGAGCCAGTGACAATCTTGCCTGGTACTTGCTATGCAACTACAGATCTGGCAAATGGTCTTGTCAAAAAAGACAATGCCACCAGTTGCTCACTTCAACCGACAAGACCAGCAATGCATCTGCAGAGCCCTGCCTCAGCAGAACGCCAGCCCCACCTGCCTGAACCTACCTCTATATCATAATTCAGCTTGCAGGGATCTGAGACTTTTCCCTTCCATGAATTGTCGTTCTATTTCATTATACTGATGACACTATGCTGACGGGACCCAGTGAGCAAGCAGCAGTGACTACTTTGGAGCTTTTGGCAAGACATTTGTGTGTCAGAGGATGAGATCTAATCCAGAAAACTTTAGTTTCATTCTCCAGAAGGCTTTATGTGTCTCTGAATCAATACCTAATGTATGGTACATGGGTATGGGAACTAGGAGTGAGATGGAAAATGACACATTACTCCTGGTGATCAACTAGAAAAAAAATCCTGCTTCTTGTTCTCACAATTATATTCTTTGCTGGCCTGAGGTCTTAGCTCCAGAGTGAAAGAGAAATGCTTTTATTAGGAGACACAGCAAGAATTTCTGGAATTGAAAGTGAAGACAACTGTCTGGCACTTGGATGGACGCCTCTGAATCAACTTACATAGAACGAGTTACTGTGCTGACTAAACGATTCCCAGGGGAAGCTGGGCTACCATTCCACTACGGAGAGAGGGAGGAAAATGTCTGGAATAAGGGGCATTCCCTAGGGAGTCTCTTAGCATTACTCTGCCCTATGATTAAGGTCGATGAAAAGTTACACAACATAACTCAAGGAGAATTATCAATGGTTAAACTCAGGACTAATGGCTTGGGTCACACTACCTAGTAAATAACCTCACCAGCAGAAGTACTTGCTGAAGGCAGAGTACGTGACATATAGTAGAATATGGAAGCAATAAATACCAATTATGACCATGTGACTGGTTATGTACATTATGGAGAGCAGAACTCGAAACAGCAACCTGGATCTTAGAGATATTTTGAGTGACTGAATTAGCCCAGGCCAGAGTCCTTACCTCTAGATTTCACATTAAGTAAAAGAAATAACCTTATGGTTCAGATCAAGATTTTAAACTTAAACATCAAGCCCAAATCATACCAGTTGATAGAGTATGTGGGTTTGTGCAATGTTGCTTCTATTGTGACACCCCAAATTGCAGACTGATTACAGAACCAGCATTCTTAACTATCACGGCTTCTTAAATATCTCCCTTACCTTCCAGATTTCTAAAACTACCCTGCTAGGAGACCAAAAAATTTTTCTACAATTGAATAGCAATCTGGGCTGCAGCGATAGCACAGCAGGTAGGGCATTTGCCTTGCACACAGCCGACCTGGGTTTGATTTCTCTGCACCTTTCAGAGAGCCTGGCAAGCTACTGAGAGTATCTCACCCACACGGCAGAGCCTGGCAAGCTCCCCGTGGTGTATTCAATAAGCCCAAAACAGTAACAACTAGTCTCACAAAGGAGACGTTACTGGTGCCCGATCAAGCAAATTGATGAGCAATGGGATGACAGTGATACAGTGAATATCATATCAATCTGCTGTTAGACAAGGGGAAATGCTAAGAAAAAAATTATTGGGAAAATGAATCAGTCTAGAAGCTAATAGAATACAAAAACATAAATGAAATACATTTTACATGGTCAAAATAATTTTAAAAGATCCAGGCATTCGAATTGCTAGAATATCCTGTGCTAAAATTTTTGAAAGTAAGAAATATTAATGTCTTTGACAAGATCTCAGTCTGTTGGAGCTGCTATAACAAAATACCACTGTGTATAAGGCTTAAGCAACAGATATTTGTTTCTCACAGTTCTGGAGATCAGGAAGCTTAAGATCTTGGTGCTGATTGATTTTGGTTTTGTACAAAGCTCTCTTCCTGTCTTATAGATGGTCACTTTCTACTATGTCCTCACATAACCTTTCTTGTTGCATGGAGAGGGACATCTTCTCTGTCTTCCTCTTCTTAAAACAGAAAAAATAGCTCATCATAGAAGTCCCACTCTTAGGATCTTATCTAAATCTAATTATTTCTGCAAGGACCCACCTCCACATACCATCAAACTGGGCTTAGAGTTTGAGCAGACCAGTTTGGAGGCAAGCAAACTATATAACTCATAATAATGAGCCATTTTACTTATTTAAAATAATAGAAACGCTCACATGCTCTTGAGCCAATGACCGCTGGGAACATACAGATACCTGTAACTGACCAAGTTGGGTTTTATGCTCATGCAGAACTATGAAAAGTCTCATTAAGAGTCTTTTGTTTTGTTTTGTTTTGTTTTTGGGTCACACCCGGTGATGCACAGGGGTTACTCCTGGCTCATGCACTCAGGAATTACTCCTAGCTCCTGGCAGTGCTCAGAGGACCATATGGGATGCTGGGAATCAAACCTGGGTCAACTGCGTGCAACGCAAACGCCCTACCCGCTGTGCTATCACTCCAGCCCCTCATTAAGAGTCTTTGACAGAACTGATAGCAGAATTTTGTGCATGGTGTTTTGGAGGAGGGTTTAAAGGGATCCTTAAAGAAGCAGTGGTAGCTCATTTGACCTAAGATAGGAAGGAAGGAGGTTTCACTGCTGGTTTGGACAATTCTCATCATGTCTTATTTGGATACAAGCATGGTTCTGAAGTGGCCTTTATCTTTATCCTTATCCATTATGGCCTCTAGTGTCCTTGTCTGATATTTGTCCTCTGAAAACTTATTTATATTCAACAGACACCTGAGTCTAGCTACATCATGTCAGCTCCTGGATTTCAAAGGCTGTCTTTCCTTTTTAAATTTTTAATCTGCACATGGAGTGTATTAGTCAGCTTGACCTGCCATAACAAAATACTTCAGACTGGGTAGCTTAAATAGTAGAAATTTATGTTCATAATCCTGGAGGCTGGAAGTCCAAGATCAAGGTACTAGCATGATTAACTTCAAGTGTAGTTTCCCCCCTTGTTTTATAGATGACTTTTTTCTTGCTGTGTGTCCTTTCTTTTTTTTTTTAACTTTTTTATGGTGAGAGAGAGGATGGTGGTGTGTTTGCGGTGGTGGCGGGGGCGGGGGGAAGGCGGGCAGAGAGAGAGAGAGCCCTGATATTTTGATTTTACTGGTAGGAACACTTGTTCTATAGGATTTAAATACCACCCTTATGACCTCATGTAACCTGAATTACCTCCTTAGAGGTTCCGTCTTTCCATATAGACTTTTAGGGGGCTGGAGGTCATAATATATGAATACTTTAATTTCTGGAGAGTTCTTTTATAGTGGTATTAGTTTTGATAGTAAAACTTAAGATTGACAATTTTTGAACAAGTGGATTAGAAAAGGTAAGTAACAGTTCTGAGACAACTGGCTCAGAAGACATTCAGGTGGTGGGTTACTTGGGAACTGTTTTTTAAATCTTATTTTTTCATGTTTCTATAATTTTGCTTTTTCTGCATTTAAGATACAAATTTTATAGGAAAGTGGGTGAGATTTCAGCATTTTTCCCCTTCTTTCTTCTTTTATATTCCTCCCTCTCTTTCTTCTTCCTCCCTCCCTCCCTCCCTCCCTCCCCCCTCTCTTCTTCCCTTTCTTCCTTCCTTCCTCCTTCCCTCCCTCTCTCCCTCCTTTCTTTCTTTCTTTCTTTCTTTCTTTCTTTCTTTCTTTCTTTCTTTCTTTCTTTCTTTCTTTCTTTCTTTCTTTCTTTCTTTCTTTCTTTCTTTCTTTCTTTCTTTCTTTCTTCATTCCTTTTTTTTTCTTTCCTTTCCCTCACCTGGCAGTGCTCAGAGCCTACTTCTGGCTCTGCATGCAGGAATTACCCCTGGCTGTGCCTAGGGCACGTGAACAGACCATATGGGATATCAGAGATCCAACCCTGATCGGCTGCATGCAAGATAAGTGCCCAACCCACTCAGACCAACTTCTTCACCCCGCCAAGTAAGTAAAATCTGTTAAGTGCTCCATCAGACTCTTGTGGTGTGCGATGGGTAAGACAACAAGAAGGTGGCCTGAAGGTGAGAAGGGGACCCATGAACGCATAGGGCTTATCAAAAGTGCAGTTCAAGAGACCCGTTTAGAGGAAAATCTAGTCTTCCTGATAGGCCTCTTCTCTGACCTACTATATCATCAGCTCATGGTGACACAAGTCCATGTCATTGCCAGGTTATTCCCAGCTTGTATGTGGCAATACTTGTACCCTAAAGGCAGATGAGAAGAAGAACAATGAAACAAATAGTTCCCAAACACATTTCCCCTCCTGATCCCAGAAGAAACTCTCGTCTTATTCAAGCAAACATGCTCTTAGATGTAAAACGATGAAGTCAGAGAGTCTTTATGGGTTGTTTTCACTATTCTCGTCATATTCTTATTCCCTTCTTTATTATGCTGAGAAAAGTACCCTATCATAAGGCATAGGCTGGAGAGATTGTTGATCTTGAACGTGTCCAGGGCCCTAAAGATGGGAACCCTGTTTAATTTGGAACAGACCACTGTGGAGAAGAACATACAGCACCCTTCAACTTCAAAGTCAAGTCCAATGCTACCATCTGGGCCACATCTATTTATAGCACAGAGCTCTACTCTCAATAACCACTGAATTTTCACTAATCTTTATAGGGTACCACTGTCCCAGAAACAACTCAGCTCTCCCCACTAAGACAGCCCAGCCCATCTCATTTTTCCACACAGGGGCCCCTGAGGTTAAAAGATTTTTTTTCTGGAAGTGAAATGGCAGCTGGGGCAGAGGGGAGCTTTTATTTTCATATGGGAAAAAACTCATAAAGCATTTTTTTCTTTTGATTGGACTTCACAACGGCAGCCCTGGAATGCTTTCTTCAGCCAATTTGTAGTTCATCTTATAAATCAGATCCCTCTTCTTGATCTGCTCCCACCCCTCCCCGCTTTGCATTTGTTCTGCTTAAACCTTTCAGCACATTTGTTAACTTGAGTGACATTGAAGAAATCGCCACCCCATTAATGTGGAGTCATGCGATCCATGGGATATGCCTCATTCATTTAATTGGGATGGCTTGGTTCCCTCCCAGATGTTCTCTTTCAGCAGATACCATTGTGTTTTAAAACTTTGGATAATTATAGCTCTGTAAACCTGGAGTACAAGATTTGTTGGCTCCAGCAACTCCTGGGCTCCTTATGTAATAGCTTCATTGTTTAGTAATCACCCTATTCACAAAGAAGGGATCGGTGTCGGCCAAGACATCTATTCAAATCACTTCCCCTGTGCTGGATAAACAGTAGCAGAAGCAGGCTACCAAGAGCGACAACACTCTCGCCCCGGAGTCTTGGCGACACATTGGACCAGAGGCGCTCTTCCCCTTTTCAGATTCAACTGTTCTTCGGACATCATTTCTCCACCTTTTCATCAGTAACAAAAACAGCCTGTGTGTAGTCCCTTTTTGTGTCGAAGCCCTGTTAAAACAACAACAACAACAACAACCAATGAGTGGGGACAGTGCAAATTGGGTGGTGTGCAAATTCCGTGAAGCTGCAAAATGAGAAGGAGGGGGTGTGTGTAAACGTTGCAAAGTTAGAGTTTTTTAATTATTCTGAAGGATCTTAATCAGCATGTGGTTGACCCTCGTGAAAGTCACAGTTCAGTTTCCTCTGGCTCCGAAGTATACTTATTGGTGGAGGTACACGTGCCCACTGGGAAATCTACTTAGTGGGGAAAGATCTTGAACTGCACATAATGACTTCCTGTGATGTATAGGCTGGACCTAAGACTCCAGTGTTCCCTGTCATACTACGGAAGGTCTCAGCAAGTCACCTCCTATACACAAACATGCACACAGATCCTCTACTTTGTTGTCCCAGCATGAAAGATACTTGGATAAAGAAAAATCACTATATCACTGTCATCCATTGCTCATCGATTTGCTTGAGCGGGCACCAGTAACGTCTCCACTGTGAGACTTGTTACTGTTTTTGGCATATCCGGCAGGGTACTCTTGGTAGCCTCCTGGGCTCTCCAAGAGGGGCGGAGGAATCAAACTCGGGTCGGCTGCTTGTAAGGCAAACGCTCTACCCGCTGTGCTATCGCTCCAGCCCAATAAAGAAAAACAGAGGCTTTTATGTCAGGCTACGGTAGGGGAGTTACTAGGGCTAAGCCCTGGGATACCTTGAGGATGAATGAGTTGTGCACTGAACAGCCCAGGTGGGAGGCTTCATAAAAATAGGAAGGATGATTCACAGTCAGGTTTGCTGTAGACAAAAGAGACCTTCAGTTGGTGAATTCTAATTAGTGGGAAGTTCATCAAATGGTGATTGGCCAAATTTCAACCAATTACAGCTGGTCTAGGGCTGGCTTATTTTGGCTCTGTTCTTTTCTGGAAGTGGGAGTGTCTGGGCAGACCTGGATGTGCCTAGACCTGCCTAGATGTGCCTAAGACCTGACTTCCAACCCTCTCAGGACTCAGTTGTAATGATCCGATCTCAAATTACTCTGAAATGTTTCCTATTTCTTGTGACCCTCCTCAGCAGATTCCATACTCCCCATCCTGTAGGCTCCAGAAAGCTAGTTCTCTTCTACCAAGAGAGGGCAGAAGAGAAAAAACAAAAAACAAACACAAAAAGCAGAAGGAGATTTTTAAAATAACAACAGATAGTGATATAGGAGAGTCAACTGAGGCTGAATCAACATAGAGCCCAAAAATCACTGTATCACTGTATCACCGTCATCCCGTTGTTCATCAATTTACTTGAGTGGGTGCCAGTAACATCTCCATTCGTCCCAGCCCTGAGATTTTAGCAGCCTCTCCTTACTTGTCTTTCTCAATGATTGGAGGCTTCTTTCAGGGTCAGGGGAATGAGAAATGTTATTGTTACTGCTTTTGGCATATCAAATATGCCACGAGGAGCTTGCCAGGCTCTGCCGTGTGGGCTGGATACTCCCGGTAGCTTGCTGGACTCTCTGAGGGGCATATATATTTATTTCCCTCTATGATGATGTGTCATAGGAACATTTCAGGAATATTCTCACTCATGTGTGAGGCTCAGCCCACATGTGTAAAAAGCAGCCTGGAGCGTGGTGGTGGTTGGGTAGTAGAGGTCGGCTGCCAGGGCTGTGTTCCCGTGGAGCCAGAAAATAGAAATATTAAAATCCTTAGTCCAGGGGCTGGAGTGATAGCACAGTGGGTAGGGCATTTTCCCTGCACACAGCTGACCCAGGTTCGGTTCCCAGCATCTCATATGGTTCCCTGAGCACCGCCAGGAGTGATTCCTGAGTGCAGAGCTGGGAGTAGCCCCTGTGCATCACCGAGTATGACCCAAAAAGAAAATAAAAAATCCTTAGTCCGGCAACAGCACGTCATGATTATTCATCATTCCTTCCTCCCTGCTCCCACACTGCCCCTTGTTGATCCCCACAAAACACAAGTTCTCTTATGACCCCAAATAGATCTGAGGCCTTGATCTTCCAGACTCTCTAAACCTCCTATTGTTGACTAGAATATGTACTTTACTGTTGAAGATCTTTAGTCTTTGTTTTCATTCTTTGGGGTCACATCCAGCAGTGCTCAGAGGTTACACCTGATTCTCTGCTCACAGATCTCTCCTGGAAGATTTGCGGGACCATATGGGATGCTGGGGATCAAAGCTGGGTTGGATATATTCAAGGCAAGTCCTTTACCCACTATAGTATTGCTCTGACTCCCTGAGATCAATAATCTTAGGCACTCAAGATTATTTTATTTGGGTCTTAATAACTTGAGATACTTGTGCCGTACCCGGCCCCCCGCCCCGTTCTGTACTCAGGAACCTCTTTTGACAGTGCTCAGGAATCACATGGTGCTGATAGCTTGGAAAACTGAGTGCATACTTTGCACTCAATCTTCTGAGCTATCTTTTCCCACACACATTTTATAAGCATGAATATAATATATTTTTGCTTGATTTGCTATGCATTCTCCTCTTTAAAATCCGTCTTATCCTCCAAGGGAGTTTACGTCTGCAGGAGATTGTGTAGGCATTGGGGCAGATTGCCCGCTCAGAACTTACCTGCTCCTTTGAGGACCTGATCTATGGTTCTCTAGTATTTAAAACACACCTAGCACCTGGCCAGGCACCACAGTCTTGTGAACATGACTCTAAAATTCCCATGACACCTGAAATAAAGAATTTTATAACCACTTTGATGCAAAATGTGAAGTGAAATGATCTAGGATCTATTTCTCCCTCATTCTATGACTATTCATTTATGTTTGCTGATAGAGGGCCGTGGAAAACACAAATATGCTTGATTCCCAGGGTGTTGCCTCAGACCACTCAAGGGATGTTATTTGATATTTGGTTTAAGCATCATATTGTCTAAGACCTGAGATAATTCTGAATTCTGAAACACACCTGGTTTCAAGGTTTATAAGCATATGATTGTGGATTTAACCGTTTCTCAATAAAAATGTGCTGAATGAGGGTCTGAGTATCTCTTTCTTCCCAACCTAGGCATTGTTGCAGTTAAAGCTCTTGGTATTTAGCTCCTTCATTTCTAGTAGCAATAGTCCCTAGGTCTCAAGCAAGCAGGCTCCATTCAGCAGATCTGCCCAGGTTCTCTGTGAACAGAGGCACACAAACCACATATGAACTAAAGCTGGGCCCTATATGTTGAAGCTTTGTAAAACGAAGCTATTATTAGCATCACACTAAGAAAAAAGTAGCTAGGCAGTCAAACCAGTTTCACATCTGAGAATATCAGATCTGAGAAGTCACTTTAAGTAGAAAGGCTGGGGCTAGAGTGATAGCACAGTGGATAGGGCATTTGCCTTGCACGCAGCAAACCCGGATTCAATGCCCAGCATCCCATATGGTCTCCCAAGCACCACCAGGAGTAATTCCTGAGTGCAGAGCCAGGAGTAACCCCTGTGCTTCGCTGGGTGTGACCTAAAAAATAAAGTATAAAGGTTTAGCTTTGCTACTTATCCCTCGGCCCAAAAGTGGACATTTACTGTATATTTTGCCATGTGCTTTTATTCTTGCTTACAAATATTAATACTTATAAAATTAACAATTATAAAATATTAAAATACTTATTAAACGCTGAGTATGTCACAAGGAGAAAAAGTAAAGCAGGTCGGGCATTTGCCTTCCCCATGACTGACCCGGGTTAAATCCCCAGCACCTCATGAGTCCCTGAGCACCACTGGGTGTTGCCCAAAAGGAAAAAAGAGTTTTATCTTTTGGATACATCTAGAATTTATTTGCCTTTAGAGTTGGAATGTTAATGTTTCATAAAATTTTCGTTACAACATGCTGGTCGACCAAAAGCTTACATTCTATAGACTGGGAACACCTGTAAAGGCAATTAGAGGCCACCCCAAAAGCCTCCATCCCCCTCAGAGAGCCTGGCAAGCTACCGAGAGTATCCCGCCTACACAGCAGAGCCTGGCAAGCTACCCGTGGTGTACGTGATATGCCCAAAACAGTAACAATGACAGTTCTCATTCCCCTGATCCTGAAAGAGCCCCCAATATGCCATCGGGCTACACTAGCACATGACAGGAATGAATGGAGACATTACTGGTGCCCGCGCAAGCAAATCTATGAACAGCATGATGACAGTGATACAGTGATACTCATTTCTCAGCCCAAAAGTTGGGCATTTACTGACAACTTAATCAAACCAAATCAACTTTACAGGGGTGCATTAAAATCCTCTGTGTTATTATTTGAATAATAATTATCATTCAATTCCCTTCTCCATTCCCATGACTCTCTCCACTACCCAAATTCCTAGTTTTTCTCTCTTAGAATTCTAACTAGTCATGATTGAATTCATTCTAGAGCTAAAGATTCCCTTTTGTATTTCTATTTAGGAGTTCACTCTTTCAAAGAGCTCTCCATAATTGAGTGAGTTCAGGAGTCCCCCAAATATATAGTGGATATTTTCCTAGGAACTGACAGGCATTTCTGACTTCAGCTGAATGACCAGAGAGCCTCTGTGAAAGACTTTCACATTCTTGATAGTAGAGCATCTATAGGGCAAAAATTCACAGACATAACCTTAACCCTATCCACTAATTTTTATTTGTACATTTGTATAATTTATATATCTGTATAAAGTTTTAGAAAAATATTTACATTTGTATAAAGTTTTAGGAAAAAAAAGTAACCCATGATGATACAATTCATAGCAGTGATTGCCCAGGAAAGAAGGCATTGCGTAGAAAGAACAAAACATCTTTGGGATGTTCATCTGAGCACAACTTGGATATTTCATTTTCAAATGCTGTTGACCCTTGAATGATGTATGGGGTTTGCTACCCTTAACCTTGAGCAGTTGCAAATCCTTATATAATGGCTAGCCATCCCCACATTTAACTGCCCCTTGGTATTCACAGGAGGATTGGTATGAATGTGTAAAATATGGAATATTCGACAGTAATTTTAGCAGAGGCGGGCGGGTGAGAACCCTCCCCACCCCTAGGGACCCAGCTTTGGCAGCGGACCTCCACAGCCCAACCGCCACCATGCTACAGGCCACTTCCCGGACACTTCCTACCCATTTTCCATAATTGCCACACCATATTTGATGGAGTTCAGACAGTAGACAACAAATCATAGAGAGTAATATATACATATATGTGTATGTATATATGTATATATATAGATATATATATATGTATATACATACATACATACATACATACCTCTCAGAGATCCTGGCAAGCTATTGAGAGTATCCTGCCCGCATGGACAGAGCCTGACAAGCTCCCCGGGGCATGTTCAATATGCCAAAAACAGTAACAACAGGTCTCATTCCCCTGATCCTGAGAGAACCTCCAATCATTGGGAAAGAAGAGTAAGGAGAGGCTGCTAAAATCTCAGGGCTGGGAGGAATAATGACGTTACTCGCTCGAGTAAGTTGATGAACAACGAGATGACAGTGACAGTGATACAGTGATTGGTTTCAGGAACTGCTTGGGTACCAAAATCTAAGAATGTTCAGTTTGATTTCCATATCTGCTGGATTGGCATGTAGAATTCTGAAATATGGAAGGCCAAAGATTTTTTATGAAAAAATTGAGCATAACTTGTACCTACACAGTTCAAGAGCCAATTATACTCCCATCTCAGAATCAGAGCTTCAGGAAAAAGGGGAAGTCTATACTTGCTTGAGCAACATTTTTTTATTCCATTTTTAGATGAGGAAGAGGAGGCTCAGAGTTTGCTGAGACATTTACTGATGAGTAGCTGATCATAATGGATTTGGGAACCATACAAATTCAGTGTGACTTCAACTTAAATAATTCTTTCCCAGTGATTAAATTTCCAAATATAATCAAGTTCTCAGACTAATTTGGTCCTTAATACATAATTTAGGAGGACATGTTTCAAACAATAACAGTTTATCCTTTGGTTCCTTAAATTCATATTTTTTAAATTGACACATAAAATATATTCACCACTATTCTGAAACATTCAAATTCCTTAATCTATACCATATCAAGTCCTAAGTCTTACATAAGTAAGGCATGAAGACGACTGGAAGAATAATTTAGCCAGAAAATAGACTATAGACTGAACATGATGCCTACTTAATACCTCTATAGCAAACCACAACACCCAAAAAGAGAGAGAGAGCAAAAGGGAATGCCCTGCTGCAGAGGTGGGGTGGGGTGAAGGGGACAGGGTGGGGGTGGTGGGAGGGATGCTGGGACCACTGGTGGTGGAAAATGGGCACTGGTGGAGGGATGGGTACTCGATCATTGTATGATTGAAACGTAAGCATAAAAACTTGTAAGTTTGTAACTTGATCTCATGGTGATTCACTAATGAAATAAATAAATAAATAAATTTTTTTAAAAAAGAATAATTTAACCAGAAACTTGTTGCTCATGCCAATGACAAATTCCAGTGGTGAATCAGGCATGAGAGTGGACAGTCTCATCTCCAAAAGGAAAACTTGGAAGGAAAATAAAGGTCACAGATCCAAGCAGGTTTGAAAATTCCTGGTGGCAGTAAACTCATCCACTGTCAAGAGAATAATCTTAAGAATAATTCTCTTTGATCCCATGCAATGATTTTTGAACCCATTTTATCTTATTTACTCCACTGAGTCTGCTGATTTTAAATGCCTTTCACACCTAAAAAAAAATATCTTCACAGCAATTCAACACTGAGGTTTAACTATTGAATGTCATCTGCCAGGTGTGGTGTTGGGCTTCCAGTCTCCAGAACTATGAGAAATAAGTTTCTGTGTTCTACGCCAACAAGACCATGGTAATTTTGTCATAGGAGTCAGGTAGACTATGACACTGGGGAAGTCACGCATGACCTCCTGATCATGCCTCACCAATGATATATTTCAGCAAATTGTACTTATTTGTCTCTCTCCCTACGGCACATCAAGTTACATGGGTGGGTTTCACAGAGGGCATCTTCTTAGCAACCAACATAGGAGCAGGTTCCCATCGGCTACTCAGACAAGAGGTAGCACTGCACTGGAGCACTGTTGTCCCATTGTTCATCAATTTGCTTGAGCGGGCACCAGTAACGTCTCCATTGTGAGACTGTTGTTAATGTTTTTGGCATATTAAATATGCCATGGGTAGCTTGCCAGGCTCTGCCGTGCGGGTGGAATACTCTTGGTAGCTTGCCAGGCTCTCTGAGAGGGATGGAAGAATCGAACCTGGGCCGGCCGCATGCAAGGCAAACACCCTACCCACTGTGCTATCGCTCCAGCTCCAGACAAGAGGTACTGAATGAAACGGTAAGTATCTCCAAGCTTAGCAGTACAACACAATTTTAAAAGGACAAATTATTTTGTGGTGTACAGCAAACTTGTCCTGAAGATGTTTGTCAAGCAAATATCCCCCTCTTATCTAGATGGTGCCATTATTTGAGTTAACTTAGAAAAGGCTGATAGGTGAAAAGAAGTCCTCTCGGTGCCATAAGCCCCTGGTGGTTGGCTGAGCCTCGACAAGGACAGAGCTTTTAAGGAGAACTGCCTGCAAATGTTTTTTTCTGGTCTGAGCGTATAGTCAGCAATCTTATCTAAACAATGTGGAGACTGGGCTCTGGAAGTGCTTTCTAAAGGTCAGGGAGAGATAAAGAAAGAAGGGGAACATTTTGAGCAGAGAGAAAGAGAGAGCGAGAGAGAGAGCGAGAGAGAGAGAGCGAGAGAGAGAGAGAGAGAGAGAGAGAGAGAGAGAGAGAGAAGGTAGGTAAGAACTGCTACTCCTTGGGGCTGGAGCGATAGCACAGCGGGTAGGGCGTTTGCCTTGCACGCGGCCAACCCGGGTTCGAATCCCAGCATCCCATATGGTCCCCTGAGCACCGCCAGGGGTAATTCCTGAGTGCAGAGGAGTAACCCCTGTGCATCGCCAGGTGTGACCCAAAAAGCAAAAAAAAAAAAAAAAAAGAACTGCTACTCCTCAGGAGACGTGAATTCCTATTGGATGAGCACAGTGACAGATCGTCCACTTCATTGCTCCTTGGAACCCCCTGACTGTCCATCTGTCTTGCTTCTGCACTGCGGGAGGAAATGGAAGTGGGCAGCTGGGTTTTATGATGATATTTCCATGTCAGCCTGCTCAACACCCACATACTCCACCAAACATATGACATGTGGTATTTTTATACCCTGGTGTATTACTAACCAGCAATCTAGGATGCTCAGGGACCTCCTTCCTCTGAATGAGACTCGGGAATGAACCAGACGGCAATCTGGGCCTCAGCCTCCCATTGACAATCAGGCAGCTCCAAAGTGGGATTACTGATTTCCATTTCAAAACTGTGTTCAATTGAGTTGATTGAAATGACTTGACTTTCCTCTGTGAAATGACAGTGGCATGGGAGCTCCGTTGCTTGCTCTTTGAAAAGCATAAACACGCTCCCTGTAGGGATGGATGGAGCCCCACCACCCATTGTTTATCTAAAAACAGCATTTTATTATTGTCGCTCAATTAGTCCAGTCAGTGGACACAAATGAATTTCAATAGCAACATCCCTGTACTGCACATAAGAGTCACACATCAAGTGCCAAAGCCTCCTCTAATCGCTAGTTAATAAAACCCAAATGTGCCAGGATTGCCTCCCCGATTACTCAAATCGTCACCCTTTCTTTTGAAATCTCGTCTGACTCTAATTATATACAATATTTTCACTTTAGAAAAAAAAGAACATTAACCTCAGTAATCAACAATTCTGTTCTCAATTTATTTATGAGCAAGCAACCCAGGTTTTTCTGAACATAAACTTTGGAGTGGAGTTTATTTTCTATAAACAAGTTAACATATTTTCCCCCTCAAGGTCAAAATATTATTGCCTGTAGGGTTTTTTTTCCCTACTAACTTATTATTTTTTTTTTGCTAAAAATTGCACAATCTGTCATTTCACAGACACCCACGACAAGCCACCCCTAATCACTTGCAGAAGATAAGTTTTTCCCTGTTTATACCAACTGCTGTGAAAATGCTATTATACGCAAATGTTTCATCTGTTTTGCAAACATATGCTTTCACACATGCACTCACCTCATAGGCAGTTTGCCTGAAATAGGAAAGGTCCTTTGAAAAAGACAGGAACTAAAAGCTTCAAGCCGCTCAACACTTGCCATGTTTCAAATCTTGGAAGCACAGTGCCTAGTCATTTAGGAATCGTGTTTATCCGGGACGCTGTGCTGGAACCATGCTTCTGAGTGGCTAGGAGTCTGCTCTCTGATTCGCATCTCTCATTTCCAGTGGAAGAAGTTGGGGATTAGAGAAGTCAAGAGATTTGGTGAAATTCAGCCACGTGTTTAGCCTCAGGTGAACAATTTGGGTGTTTGTGCCACAATCCCTTATTGGTGTGTGATTGAAACATGAAATCTGAGACTGGGGGGGGAGGGGAGGGGCCTGGGGGGGCTCAAAAGGGTCTGAGTCTTGCAGTTCAGGTTGAGTTTAGCTCTATTGCAGCCCTCGCCTCCCCAAACCCCCCACTACCATCCTACGGCTACACACACACACACACACACACACACACACACACACACACAGTGGCAATATAACATTTCTAATGTTTTCATTTGATTTCAAGGTTGGAATGTATCCAGGGCAAACATATAAACAAATCTCTCTTCCCTGAGGCCCCTGCCAAACTCCCTCTGGTTCCCGCTATAGACGGGGACCTACATTATTACCCCGTGTCTCATTTCTGGGCAGGCTTCATCTTGCCCCCGTTCTATTCCTTCCTTGGGGTGAGAAGAAAGGGAATGAGTGTTGGCACTGGGAGAGAAATTCCTCTTTTTTTTTCACCCACAAGCAAAAATCACAGAATGTGGGGGGAGGGGGAGGGGGAGCACCTCCTCAACGGCTCCCTGGACAGAAGTAGGAGGCAATGAAAGGAAATGGTGGGGGCTTGGGGGAGGGGGCTGCCCCCCAGAGCAGCTTCTGGTTGGCTTCCTGGGAACAAGCATCCATTTCATCTGGAGACCGGTCGCATTAGGTCATTCCCAAAGCAGCGCCCGAGTCACATGACCGTTCCTCTGGTGCCCAGTGAAATGCTGCTGCTGCTTCGCTAGCTCGAGGTCATTTGATGGGGGGGGGGGGGGGAATGCCTGAACTCGTCTCCATATCCTTTGTTAAATGCTACCGAGTTTTTGGATGGCTTCTGCTGTTGCTTTAATCCCTCCGATGCTTGTCCCCTAGGGCCTGGGGGCGGGGCTGGGGCTGTGGGCCATTCCCGGCCAAGCGCACAATGCACTCTCGCTGCAAGTGTCCTTACTTCACCCAAGCTCTTACTCATGGAAAATCAGTGCCAAGAAGAGGTGAGCGGTGTCTGTTGTCTGATAAATGAGTTGGAAGAGGCCTGCTTTGGCAGGGACACAATGTTACTTTATTAAATATCAGCTGCTACTTAGCGATCGTCCGCTCTGTGCACGCCGTGGAAAGATAACACGTTTCTGGTCGACAAAGTCCGGGTTCCTTGGTCAGTTTCCCTAGCACGTCTAACTGCCCTTGAGGGGTGGCAGTCAGCCCATTCGCCCTCTGATCTTCGGCTTCCTCAGCTTCCTCTCACTAACGTTCCAATGTTCCCCTGGCAGCTCACTCGGGCTCGAACGCCCTGCTCAGGAAGCCGCAAAGTGGGCCTCAGAACCCTGGTCCTTTGTGCGTGCTGTTTGCCGCGCCTAGTTCAGCCCTCACCCCGGTCTCTGCTTGGAGCCTCACTTGCCTTCTGAAACCACAAAGCAGTTAGAGATCCTAATCTCTCGACACCACGTCGCTTTGGCACCCACAATCAGATGTCACCAAGGGTCACAATCACCCATCTGTGGTGGAAAGTTCCAAGCTGTTGCAGTTACGTCTGTGATGTGCCAGTTGACTTGGGGAGAGAGAGAGAGAGAGAGAGAGAGGATGAGTGAAAGACAGAGCCTCTGGAACCCAACAGGAAGGGGGGTATGTTAAAATACATTCACTCTCATTGATAGAGGAGCGGTTTGGGGGGCTGAGGAAGAGGCTGCTCCGTGCAGGGCTTCACCTGTATCGTTTGTATTTGCTCCCACCAGAGGTTCCGGTGCTCCCACTCCCAGCTGCGCTTACTGGCACCCCTGCTTTCTCCCAGATGCTTCAAGCTGCTGCGTGTGGCAATCTCAGGCTGTCTAGTCTAGCATCTCTGTATACCTCGCCAGGCTGCAGACCATTATGAAACCTTCTCCTTCACCCTCTCATCCCCGCATGAGAGGATAGAGGAAAGTCTCAGCCTTCTAGAAGCTTTTTTTCTTGCTGTCCAGGGGCAGAAATCTCTGCCTGGGATGTGGAGCGCAAGTGCTAACAATCACACCAGCTCAAGTCCCACCTCCAGGACATTGACAATGGAGTTGGCGCCTACTTCGTGGGAGGGATTCCAGATGATCCATTAGGAAGATGGGCTGGTTCTTTATTCTTTCAGATTTAAAGCTTGGGAAGTAGAGGAAAGGGAGAAGGGTATTTTGCTGCCCTTCCGCTACACGTCCTGCCCTCACACTTCCATGCAGTCAAGCTTAGGGGCAAGTAAACTGGAGCAATTAAGGCTGGGTGAGCCACACAACCCTCATGGCCATGAACTGGCTTTGAGAAACTCTGGGTGAGCAGCAAGGTTCCCCTGGTTCCTCGGTCCTGTGAGTTCTCCTAGAGAAAAGTTGCACTGACTCTGTCTACCCCCCACCTCAGTGCTGCCCTGCAAGCAGGGGGCTCTGAGTCTGGACGGGATGGAGTGAATGCATGCCATGATTGGCTCACACCCTCAAACATCTCCTTGTCTTCTGTATGCATGAAAAGTACAATGACAGTATTATCAATCCAGATCCCTCAATTAAAATAAAAGAATAAAAAGTAAATGAAAATAAAAGCAAAATATTCTTATCTTCATGTGCAATAGCTCTAGATGGGTGCAAGCAGTACCAGGGTGTCCTTGGCAGAGCTGCCTTCAGAGAGGCAGAGCAACTCTGCAGTCATGGAGATCTGGAGTAAGGCTCCCAGCCTTTAACCACTGAATCACAGTGGGGAGAAGAGAGGTGGGGGGGGAGCTGGGGATAGCATGCAGGCCATCCTCCTGTTCCCTCCCCAGGGGCTTTGCTTAAGGTCATGCCCTAACCTGGCACTCTTCCATCCTGTGTCCTACTTCCCAACACCCTGCTGGCTTTTCCTGGGAACATTCCTTAATGACTCACTCTGGTCTGTGTCTGGGGATTCAAACCTAAATCGGAAGACAAGGCACAAGGGGCCCCCAGAACCGGTCCAGACTTCCCACATCTCCCACCATCTCAGATGCCGTCTCAAGCTTTTCCAAGTTCAGCTTCCTGGATCACCTCATAAAGAGGCCTAGAGTGAAATAATTTATTGTCTTCTTGCAAAAACATAACAGGCAATGTTTTTCCCATTCTACAGAATCTTCCGGAAGGTCCCAACTCGAGGGCAGCAGTAGGGTCCCAGGGGGAAATTCTGCTTCCTCAATCTTATTTTAAATAACATAGATTAGACCTTGGTCAAAGCTTCCAACCAAGACATACACAATCACCTTGATCTCCCCTTCCCTCTAACCCAGAAAAAATCAAATTCAAAGGAAGTCATGTAATGGTATTCACCAAATTTGGAAAGTTCCTGTTTTATCGTCTCCCTTATTGTCTAATAACTTTAGGAAGGAGGACTGGAGATGCACTGACATTTGGGGAATTCAGCAGAAAATCATTCCTATATTCTAAGAAAGCTGTCGAGAGACCCAATTCCTCAACTGGGAGCTGTCAGCCTCTGTGCTTGCTGACTTTCACAGCCTTAGCATGAATTTCCATTGCTCTGTGGAGGATAGAACAGGGGCACAGTCAAGATCAGGACAACTGTAGAACCTGTTGTAGGAACTGTTGCCCTTCTTGCCTCTCCACAACTCCATGAGCATCAAGGTTAAAAGAAACCTCTGCACTTGTTTCAACATGATAGGCATCCCAGGAAACTTCCCACAGTTGAGACTGAAGCTCACCAATGTTCTTGTCCCAACCTTGGAAACATTCAGAAGATTCAAGCTTGGCTCAGAAGTCTCTGGACAAAGGCTATGATATCTTCTGCATCAATTCATCTCAAGGCACAGCACATGATCGTGTAGGAGGGGAAAAGAAATAAGAAAGGGGTCTCAGCAAAGTCTCTCTTCCTATGCTGAGTTTCATCTGCCAAGATCTGAAAGCTTTGTGATGGTGAACTAGGGACCCAGTAACCACCAAAGGAATATGCTTCCTGGATTTGTCAAGAAAGAAGCTACGGAAGAAGCTGAGTGCTGTAGAGAGGAAGATGAGGTGGGCCGGGGTAAGGGGCTGTGGACAGCAAGTATGTCGTGAATTATTTCAGTTATGTTTTGCCTTTCCTCCTAAACACAGACCTAACAGAGGCCCAGCAAGGTCTGCTCACTCCTTAGCACTAGAGGTTGGGTTGCAGGAAGGTCTGTCCTGAATTCTAGCTTCAGCAAAAGTTGGTGGACTCTGCCCATCCAGGGGTGGCCAACAATAAAATTGGATTGTTTTATTTTTTTCCTTATCCCTTCTTACTTCTTTTTATAAGGAAGTTCTGTGTTTGCAATGGTGTTTAATTTTTTTTAATTAAAAACAATTTTTGTTGTTTGTTTAAATGAATTTCTGTCTGAGCTCAGATAGAGAAGGGGACACCAAATAAAGTGTGGTGGAGGACCCACTCGGGGTGGGAGAGGTGGGTTGAAAGCAGACTATAGATTGAACACGATGGCCACCCAGTACCTCCATAGCAAAACACAACACACAAAAAAAGAGAAAACAAAAAGGAATGCCCTGTCACAGGGGTTGAGTGGGGTGGGGGTGGGGGATAGGATGGAGGGGTCGGAGGGACCCTGGGGCCATCAGTGGAGGAGAATGGGCACTGGTGGAGGGATGGGTACTCGAGTACTGTATGACTGTAACACAAGCATGAAACTCTGTAACTGTACCCTCACGGTGACTCATTAATAAAAAAAAATTAAAAATTAAAAAAAATTTTCATCAATCAATCAATCAATCAATTTCTGATGAAAAAGGAAAATGGCACTAAAATGAAAGACTGTTAGGTACAGAGCAGTTTCGGGAAGGTTGTGAGCTGCTGGTATGAGTGTCTGGGAGTTAAGAACAATGAGCTTGGGGTTTTGGAAACAAGGCCAATGCAGGCTGGAGAAGGCCCTCTGGGCTGCATTCAGGATACGGTATAAAGGACTGGAGCCCTCTGAGCTTCTTTGACAGTGAACCCTGGAAGCAGGACCACAGGAAACAAACAGTGCACAGAGTTCCAAGCTCAATCTTCTATGTTTATGGGTTACAAATCCCACCAGGAGGGGCTTGCTGGGGACTTGACATGCCCGGCTCCCCCATCACCCCAACTCTCACCCCCATGGCACCTAGTGCCACAAGTGCTCGATGTGTATTTGGTGATGACAGGGGAGTTTAACAAAGCCTTCCGCATCTCAGTAACGTTTCCCTGAGGAAGTGAAAATGATAGGGGGAGTGATAGGGGGAGACTGCTAAAAGGAGAAAAACTGAGGGATCTCCTTTATGTCTAACAGAAAAATGACCAAAAAGAAAAAAAGTATCTAGCAGAAAAATGAGATTCATCACTAAGATTTCAATAAAGGAAGGGAGTTCTTCCGTGAAGCAAGCCAGCCGTGCTGGATTTTCTCCACTTTAAGAGTTTCTGGATTAGAATCAGGGAGTGGGAAGGCATCCTGGCTCTGCCATTCTACAGCTGTCTGACATCAGGCAAAGTTGTTTAACCTCCCTGTGTTCTGTCTTACCCTGAGTAAGTTTGTAGAATGAATAAAATGTACCTTTTAGGAATGCTATAGGAAGGAAATGAGTCTGGATACATAAGCCCAGTGAGCAACGCTGAAGGCACCTATGTGCACGGCTGCAATTATTCCATTGCTCTGGGTCAGTCTTTGTATCATGCACTTGGCCGAGATTGTCTTACACTTCCCACATACCATCTCTCTAAAATGAACATAATGTTGGTCTTACAGGCAAGGAGACCAGATCTAGGTGAGAATCAGTTATTGCTCATTATCCAGCAACTAGTGAGTATCAGATGGTCTTTTTCAGCCTAGATCGATCTAACCCCAAATCCTGTGCTTTTTCCATTAAACTCCATCCAGGTGAATTTTGGAATAGCCCCTCTTTGCCATTTTGGCTGTCTTCTCTTAACCCTCCCAATGTTCCTGGAGGATGGTCGGCTGCAAGGCTGACTGTACCCAAAGAAAGCTCTCCACACTCATCCCTTTGCTGTTATTGAGCAACGGCCAAGGGCTACAGACACAGCTCACATACTCTAGCTGTGGAGCTCACACACATGCAGATTGCACTCATCTAGTTATGGTGCACTCACACATTCTAGTTGGAATGCTTGCTAAGGTTCACGGTGGCGCCCACACAAGTATTTGCTGGGTCACTCTTTCCAGACACAGAGTTCAAACATCTTCAGTTGTATGGTTCAAACATCTTCAGTTGTATGGGTTCACCAGGGATCCCCTACTTTAGTTGCTGTGATTATATGCCACTAGCTGTGAGTTGGAGATCATACACTCTGTTGGGACGTGGGGGTGTGCGGGGTGGAGGGGGGCATCTAGAAAGCAAAAGTGCCAGGATGGCACTCAGTGCCTATGGGTGACACTAGAGATTGAATTCACGGCTTCACACTCACAAGGCAAGTACTTTTGGCCTCAGAGTCATCCCTGAATCTCTCCATTTATTTTCCCTATGAGGTTTGATTTTCTAGGATCCAGGAACAAAACTTTGCTACTGTGAAGCAAAAAAATAACAAAGTCCCTCAAACAGCCAATGGATTCATCCTGTTTTGGTGTCTAAGTTACCTAGGTCACCTGTTTTAGCATCTACACTCATATGTCCCCTGGGGTAACCACCTTCTAAAAGACTTGGTCACAGATGGCAGCAGGAAAAGGAAGATGGAGGTAGGATATTTGTTAGAAAAACAGAATTGCTTTACAGTTCTCTTGACCTGATAATTCTAAGATGACCCTCTGGATATATTCAGAAACTTCTTCTGTAAAGTGGTCACTAGACCAGAGGACCTTTCAAGTTTAATATATTGGTGCTATCTAGGTCTTAGATAGTATGGATATGTGCAAATAATTATTTTTTTGTTTCAGATGCTATTAAATACTCCCACAATGTCTCACCGTTGGGGTCCTGCCCTGCTCTGGGGGCTAAAATACATGTTTGGAAGGGGAACAGAACAATCACAAAAGGAACAGGACTGTGAAAGGATCACTCAGATCAAAAAAATAGTAAACACCCAAGAAATACTCTTCAACGTTTTACCCCTCACGTTTTTTCCAAAAGGCTATCTGATTTTATACCACCACAAGT
The DNA here is from genome assembly GCF_027595985.1 of Sorex araneus. Taxonomy (NCBI): domain Eukaryota; kingdom Metazoa; phylum Chordata; class Mammalia; order Eulipotyphla; family Soricidae; genus Sorex; species Sorex araneus. The sequence continues at coordinate 21,458,073 of NC_073303.1, read as the reverse complement.
TAGACTTATCTGTGTTCTGACCACGTATAAACAGAACATTACATTTTGTGGTTTCTCAGTCTGGATTATGTGTGAAAGTTTTCCATGCATTTATGTGTGAAATTATTTCATTAATTCTCATCCATTCTAGTATTCTGTAAATAGATTCTTGTGTCACTTAATGACAGGATTCAGAGGTGCGTTGTTTGCTGATTCCATTGTTGTGTGAACATCAGTGAGTATAATTGCACAAATCTAGGTGGTATAAACAACTATATACATACAGAGACTATAGTATATAGTCTGTTGGGATTGATGTTGTATGTTTGGTTCATCATTGATGGACATGTTAAGAAAAGCTTCATTATAAACTATAATTTATTGTTCTGCTCTATGATCTGCTTAGCGGACATTTTGGTTGCTTGCAGTATTAGGCTATATTGAATATTTTCTCTCTGAATGTGTACATTCTTATTGGTATTTTGGTAGATACTTTGAAGAGTGAATGGAATGACCTATGAATGGAATTGCTAAGTGAGACTTACATGGGACACTGGTCAGAGAATTTTCAAAAGTGATATAAATTTATACTCTTACTAGCATTGTAGATGCTCAAATCCTTCCTCACAATTGTTATTGTTGTTCTCTTAAATACTGGTCTGTTGGGGACTGTTCAGGACCCTGAACAAAAGAGGACCCCGAAACCTTTACCCTGGACAAACCGGAAAATTCCATTACTGGCGTTTGCATAACCTGAGGCACAGGTGCCCTTGTGACAAAGGAAATAGCTAAACTCAAGAAGTAAAAGTATCCCAGGGCAGGTAACCACTAGACCCCAAAAAGCCCGTAAAGTAGAGTGCGTTCCTCTACACTAAAAGCCTTGTGCATTCCTCCTGACAGATGCTCCTGCCAGATAAACCCTTGCCTTCCTCTCCCCACTATTTCTCAACCTACTCTTGGAGAATGTTGTAAGCCCACCAAAGTACGCCCCGAACTTTTCCTTATTTGGTCTGAGAAGACACTTCTCTGATGATTGACAACTTATGTACCAACCCCCTGCTAAGAAAAGTATAAAACCAGCATGGCTGTTAATAAAGTTGCTCTTGATCGGCATGTGTCGTCTTGAGCCCCCTATTTATTATCCTCACTAGTTTTATTTCAGATTGGGACCGCTCTTAGAATCCACCCAATTAGGAGCGCTTTCCACTGTTGTCTCTCCGTGGGCCGGAGAGATCTCCGGGGGAACGTGCACTGGTCCTATCGGTAGATATAAAGTGATATCTCATTTTCATCTTAACTTCCATTTTCCTGGTGCCTAATGAGATTAGATGCCTTCTTATTGTTTCTTTGACTACCTTCTTTTATGTAGTATTCAATAATGTCATTAGGTTGTCACATCCTTGTTGATTTCTATTTCTTTTATATTTTGCAAATATGTCATATCTATTTAAGATAACTTCTTTCACTTTGTATGTGTCTCTTCACTCTTTCAATGGTGTTATTTTTATAAATGGAGGTCTCATTTTAAAGAAATATAATTTTTTCCTTATGATTTTTATGATTATTGAAGAATTATCAATCTACCCATATCTATAAAGTAATTTGCCAATATGATCTTCTGAAACAGAGATCCAAGTCATTTCCACCCCTTATTTTTCATATAATTTTATTGGAATAAATCCGTTTTGTATGTTTACATAACTTTATGACTGTTTATTGCTCTGTAATTACAGGCATATAGCCTACAATGTCAAAAATGTTTACCACCTGCTTCCTTACAGAAAAAAATAGTCAGAATATATTCTAGGAGTTTCTTATTTTGCCTTTCACATTTGAAGTTGATACTTATATATTTTTATGTGGTAGGGATCAAGATTAGTTATTTTTCGGTAGTCTATTCAAAGGCGTCATTAACATTTATTAAAAACATGTCCTTTTCTCCAGATCTCTTTGTCATCATAAACCTGGAAGTATCTGCTCTGAAAACTACAAGAGAGCTGAGAGGAGGCATTCACAGAAAGCTAAGACCTTAGAATCCCAAACCTGTTCTTCACAGACTAGTCGTGAATCTGTGGCAGAGGCTCTACTTAAGCTTCTTGAGTCTCCGTCTTTGCGCTCCTAAGAGGTGAATTATCTCCAACTTTTTAAAGTTACAGTTGAGGAAAGGGAATACTTAGATTTCTGGTGAGGATAGTGCCAGGACAAATCTGACTGGGTGGTAGTGTGGGCGTGGGCGAGGATCTGCCAAAGCAAAGGTTAGCTTCTCAGGGGGGGTTGTGAATACTGAGACAGCCTTTGCTAGAGACAAAACGTTTCAAATAAATGCCTCCAAGACAGGGCGTGTCTGAGGTGGAAGCAAATCATCATCATAAATACAAGGAGAAATAGTCCAGGTGGGGCTCTGAACCTGAGGAGGAGTGGAGTCCAAACTGGGTTGGAGAAGGCTCCTAGAGAAGGTGGGAATAGTAGTGGAAGCAGTTCTCTTTGAATTAGGGACTTCATGGTGATGCGCTAAGTCTTAAAAAAATTTTTTGAGAAAAAGTTATACTCAATGGACAAGGAAGTGCTGGCATATAATTTTTAGTGTCTGAGCATGATGAAGATAAGTGGGCAGAGCAGCCAAGACTGTCAGAAATCATGCTTCTTCTTAGCTAGTGAAATGTGGCTTTTGGGAAAGAGCCATTCTGTCAGATGGTCGGGCCTTGTCATGTGGAGACAAGAGAATGTGTGTAGAGTTGGTAGTTGTCACTGGTGTCACGGCAATAAGAAGAAGGTGTGACTTTTCCACCCTTATTTTCTCTTTCTTCTGAAGATGTACTTTTAGGTCCTACAAGAGAATAAAGCTAAGAGAGGTGGTCCTTGATCAAACATGATCTTGAAGATGCAATCCTCAATCCTTAAGTTTTCTAGTGGAGGAAAGTTGTGTGCCCAGCAGGAATACCTGAATTGTTCCATGAATGAGTAACTTCTGCTAAGCCAGGCTGGGTTTATTTCATTCAGCTATTAGTTTTGGATGCAGTCTGTTTCTGAAACAATTCACAGTACTGAGAGAAAAGAAGGAAAGCAGAAGATTATTATTATATTACTGCCAATTCATCTGAGAAAAAGTAAAAGATGAGAAAGGATGATTCAAGTTTCTCCAACCTTCCTGAAATCATGGGGAATATTCACAATTAGTACAAAAATAGGACAATTATGATGTCAATACGTAATATCGGTGCCTCATAAGAGTTGTGCCCCACAGTTGCACTTTAATATCCTTGAATTGGCTCATGACAGTTTCTTATGTGGGATGTAACATTTAGCAACAAATAAGATTTCCTTTTCTCTTGGCACTCTACTTTCCCCCACATCTATATCTTCCTCACTGCCTTCTCCTTCGCACAAGGCTCATTTTTGGCAGAGCGATTCTTATCAAGCATGAATTTTAATGAATTAAGTGTAGTCCTTTGATCACACTTGTGTTCTCCCACCATCCCCTCCTTTCGACACTCCTCCAGCTCTGGGAATTTTCCCTCACACCTCCAGAATAAGGGGGGGCGCAGGGGGAGGTATTGAAGATTCATTCTATAAGTAGAAAAGTTATGCATGGAATGTGATGGCTCTTCCACTGTTTTCTTTTTTGGAAATGCAGAAGGAAGATGACTTTTAAACACTGCATGTCCTCTGAGAAACTAAAATGTTCAGTACTGTTTTCTTTCGGGGCTGTAAAAAAAACTGGTTATGATGAGAAATCTTTTTGATTTCTTTGTCCTTTTCAGTGGACACTTCAGGGGCAGTTTCCTCCATCATCAAAGAGGTATATTGAGGTGCTTGATGGCAGGGACTTTTAGAACACTTTCAAGAGAAGAAAAAAGATCTGAGAAATCATTCCAACCTACATAGCAGTTGAACATGTTCAGTTCTATACCTAGCCAATGACATTTGGGAAATTTGTCCTATCCATCCTTTACTGTGTAGGTCATACAGGGCTTCAAGCATCACCTTCCCATTACCACCATGTAAGCATGTGATGGTATTAGGACCCTTCATCTAGAGAAGCCAGGGGCCCTTGAGTAAGAAAAGAACCAGATCTTGGAACTTAGCTCCTCATCCCTAAACCTATGCCTATAAGCTCACCAAACATTTTCTGCATTTTTTGGGTGGTACCAATTATGCATTAGACTTGTGACTAGAGGTCTGGGTTTCCTAGAGATAAACATCGAGTCTGTCCTTGAAGAGTGCAGTTAATTAACTGTGGACAGATCAATGAACTAATGAGGCTGGTCTGGGATGACCAGAACACTTTGCTCTTGGAATATCACAGAGCAACATGCTCCTTCCATAGCCTTGGCTGCTTTGAGATGAAAATAACCATGATAGTAGCAGCACCAACAATCCATCACCAAACCATCAAGGGAGGACGCATCAGCAACTTTATCTCTCAGTGAAGGAACATTTTACCTATCCTCCCCTTCCATCTGCCATCACTCCTTATAGCTTAAGAATCAAGTAAAACGTGGGAAACTAGAGATAATATGTTAGCAGATTGTTAAGGTAAAGCCACCTTGTTACTTATGACCAGGGGTGTTTGTATAAATGTGTTATTCCAGAGTCTGTGTGCTTCATTTCATGACTCCGGTTCCTGGCATTTTGCTAGATTTGAAAGTGCGCCTTATGTAGAAAGCTTTGTGATTGCTTTTGGCGGAGGACTCCAAACAAGGCAGATCCACGCCTCTTTGCTGTCTCTCTTCACTTGCCAAAATATCCATAAAACTTGGTTTTATGGGAACCTCATAGTCTCCTTTCACTGAATAATCTGGGATTATAGTTAAGGGAAGAAGTTTGAGGATCAGGAGGACTAGTGATGGGACCTGAATTTCTTATCTACTCAGCAGCCCTTGGACAAACTTGTTTACTTCTGGGTATTTTATGTTTCAACTATGATATATGAAGAGTGAACTAAGTTATCTTTAAGGTTTCTAGCAATCATTTCACTGTACACATTCCGAATGTATTACCTCATTTTGAAGAATATTTACTGAGTATTCCATTCATGAGGTGGGAACTGGGGAGCAAAAAGAGGAAAGGTCCATCTTCCTTCCAAATAACGTTTAACTCACTGGAGAGTCAAGTAATCAATAGAGTTCAACAGGAAATATGGAGTCCCAGAGAAAGGTGTGGTGACAAAGGAGAAATACTCTCCCAGATTTACCCTCCAGACTCACCCCTGTCCCATATTCCCTGGGAGAGTATCAGAAACATCATTCCTAAAATGACGTTTTGCTTAAAATGGTTTCAAGCAAAAAGAATTCGATAAACACAAACTGAGGAAAGGGCGCTCTCCTTCCTTCATAAAATCAAAGATCCAATTTCTCATGAGAAAAATAGCAAAAAGAGAGGACCTGAGATAGGGAGTTGACACAAAGAAAAATCTGTATCAGTAAAATAATCCTAATCTTCCACTGATTCTACCACCCACCCCCACCCCCGCCCAGTGTCTCACCATCCACTTTTGTGAGGTGTATGCATTAAAGGGAACTAGGGTAAAAGTGAGGTAAAGACAAGGAGAGGTGGGGTAGAACAGAAAACTGTCCCTACCAAGTAAAACAAAGTTAGGTCTTGAAGGTGTGGCTTAACGGCTTGCCAAAGAAGTGAAGAGAATGAAAAGAGAACATCAAAGAGCAAAACGGGGCAACTGAGTGATACAGAAGTGACCCATTTTCAAGATAGTTTTCAGGATGGTTGGTGAGCAGGACAGGAAGGAGTTAGGCGGGAAAGGGGAGGTATGGGAAAGGGAAAATTCTGAAAAGTCATGTGTATACTGTTAGGGTTTTCAGGCTCTAATTATGAATACAAGGAGGCAATGGTTGAAAACTCAATAAGCCGTTCTTGTAGCTCAGTCAGGTTTGCATTTCAGAAGATTGCTATAGTGAGTAGTGTGAAGAAAGTTAGACTCGAAGCAAGGTTGGCTGTTTAGTTCCCTCAATGACCAGGGCAAGAAGCTAGAGCAATTTGGGATTTGTCTATTGTACTGGAGAAAGAAGAGGCCAATATGAAAACTAATGAAGAACAGAGAATTTGGAAGTGTGAGTGGTGGTGAAGCTAGAATGATGACAGGTTTGGGGGAAAATCAAGCATCAAATTTAGGAAATCCAAATGGAGGATCCAAATCCAACTCACTCTTCCGATTTTTTTTTTTAGTGCCTTAATGCATGCTCTCTGATGATTAGTTTTAATCAATCATTCAGCGTGCGTATTGCTCTTCCATCATTGGCTTTTGGTTTTATTACCCAGCTAATGGAGATATTATCAGTTCTTTCCTTATATTTAAGAATTAATGAGTGGAAACATGCACTGTTCCAGGCACAGAAAATATTGTCAATAAAGGTTTATTGTCAAAACCAATTTGTTGACTCAATTCAAAAATAGAATAAACCATATAGTCTCACTCAACAAATACGTTTTGAGTACCTAGCATTGTTTATTTTTATATAGACAAAGGGATTATACTATTAAAGTGACTTTCACATTTATCTTTTCTTTTAATTACACTCCTCTCTCTCTCACGCACACACACACACACCACACACACACACACACCACATTTTGTTTTCCATTCCCAGGAGGAAAAAAGTCCAGAAAGCTAAGTTTTTAGAGACGATGAGAAAACTTGCCTGAATTATTGATTCATAGCTTTATAATGCACCCAGGATAGTAAGGACATTTATAGATTTCATGAGCTGTTTAATATCTATTTGTGGAGCACTGCCATGTGCAATCATCTTAGACTCATTATGTTTCTTCGGCTGCCCAATGAGTCATAATGAGCCTCTGAAAATGTAAAATAATGGGTTAGAACTAGAGGGAATGAAGTAACAGCCAAAGTCAGATATAAAATTGTTATTACAGTCAGTCTGACAGAGTGATCAAGACAAGGAAGAGATACAGGGCCTCTGATTACATGCATGCATGCGCACACAAACTTTAAAGAGTGCTTACAATAAAGAGGGAGGGTGATGGGGAGTTCTCTGAGCAAGATCCCTAAGACTGGTGAATTGTAGATTTATTTTCCATTAAGACTCAAACTAGCGAGGGTGGGGAACTCAAATTATGGTCTAGAAATAGGAAAGGCAATGGGGCCCTTTGGGAGAAGGTGGAGCTTACAATGAAGAGGGCAAGAGGACAGGGTCAGGAAGATGGTCCAAGGGCTAGTGCACATGCTTCTCATTTATTTTTCATTTATTTTAGCAAAATGAGATCGTTATTATTTAATTTTATTTAAAGAAATTTAACTGTAATTGGGCCCGAGAGATAGTACAGTAGGTAGGGCATTTGCCTTGCATGTGGCCAAGCTGGGTTCGATTTCAGACATCCCATGTGGTGCCCCAAACCCTCTAAGAAGTGATTCCTGAATTCAGAGCCAGGATTAAATCTTGAGTACCACTGGGTGTGGCCCCAAAATAAAACAAAGCAAAACTAAAAGAATTTAAGTTATTCCTCTAAATAACTTTCATTTTAGTAAGTTCCTTTTATTCAAAGGAATTATTTATTTAAATTCCTTTATTCCTTTAAAGTAAGTTTGAAGGAATTTACTTAGAGAGCTATGAGTGGAGAGAAATACATGTTCAAGAGAGAACATGACCTTCTCCAAAGCGGAAAAAGCCTGCAAATGCTTTTCATGGAAAATGAGAACTGTGCAGTTTTAGTCTGCAGGACCACATGATCGCCATAAAATGTAGCCCCTGAGAAATGCCAGCATGCCCCTCCCCAAACCTAATAAAAATATTTTAAAAAATAATAAAATGAAGAGGAAGAGATCAACTCCAAACAGCTTCTTGCCATTAATGTCTGTTCTATCAAAAAAAGCCAGTTAAAGCATGAAGGATTCTATGTGAACATAATGAAGAATATGCCTTCTGTCAGCTGAGCGATATAGTCCAGTAAGTAGGGCTTTATCGTCAGTTCCACATAGCTGACCCAGGTTTGATTCCTCCACCCCTCTCAGAGAGCCCGGCAAGCTACCGGGAGTATCTAGCCCGCACGGCAAAGCCTGGCAAGCTACCCGTGGTGTATTTGATATGCCAAAAACAGTAACAACAAGTCTCACAATGGAGACGCTATTGGTGCCCGCTCAAGCAAATCGATGAGCTACGGGATGACGGTGACAGTGACAGTGCCTTCTATAATGGCACAGGCATAGCACTGTAGCACTGTCATCCACTGTTCTTCGATTTGCTCAAGCGGGCACCAGTAATATCTCCATTGTGAGACCTGTTGTTACTGTTTTTGGCATATCAAATATGCCACGGGTAGCTTACCAGGCTCTGCTGTGCAGGTAGGATACTCTCTATAGCTTGCCGGGCTCTCCAAGAGGGACAGGGGAATCAAACCCCTGTCGGCTGCATGCAAGGCAAATGCCTTAGCCGCTGTGCTATAGTTTGCAAAACTATTAATGTAGTTTCCCTTTTAGTTTGTAAGTGTAGGTTTTTCTTTGGTGGTTCTACGTCGATCTGTTTGGCATCTATGAGTGTAGCACAAGTGATATGCAAAGAGTAAGGAGTAGATGATTCCCAGCTCTTGTTAATTGTCAACAAAACCAGATCAGAAGCAAGAGAATAGTCCTGCTATACATTTCTTTTGATTCTTTTCTGGATTCCTTTCTTTCCTCTAGCTAATCAAGCACAAACTGGAAGGACCCCGCATCTTAAAGGTCTTCTGCAGGGAGAAAGTCATATGGTTAAGGACCTGCTAGGGCTCCAGTTTTGCTGCTCTATGAGAAGACGCCTCAGGAAAAGGAAGATACGCATTCCCTTCTATCTCAGGAGAGGCAAACCTGAGACAGGAGGGTGGAGGGTATGCCTCTTGCTTTATTCAAACTATCTAAAAAGAGTTGATGCAAATACCAAGGGGTCACTGAGATCAAAGAGAGGAATCCAGTATCCTTACAGGGATGGGTGGGGTTGGAGTCTGAATTTCATCTGTACTGCAGGGAAATCAGGTCATCCCTATATGGGAACTAAATATACAAATGGCCAGTAGCCAAAACATACTTAAAAACAGAACCCTGACCCCTAACCTACAACAATTTGCCTAAATATTGAGTCCCTTACTCAGGATGATTTGTCCAGGACTTCAGCCTGCTGTAAATCAGTCTTAGGGGAAACAAGATTATTATCTCTCTGACAACCTAAACAAGCTAAACAACAAAGAACTGCTGTAACAATCAGCTCCAAAGAGCCAGGATTTGATTAACCACGGAGCCTCTAAGTTTTGGTCACTGCTTCCAGCTTAAAACCAGCAAGAAGAAACTAAGTGTACACAAGTGTGCACTCCTCAACATGCCCCTCATTGCCTCTTAACAGTTTTCAGACCAGCAACCTCTAATCAAGGCACAGTGAAATCTTTTCGTTTCTCCCACCTTTCTTCTGCCTGCTTTTCACTCTACACTAAGAAGCAAGATTTGGTGGCTGGCTCTCTCTGTTATTTTCACTTGGCTGGTCTTCATTTATTTCTACAGTAGAGAAGCTCAGAGCAGAGCCTAAGGTCTGCTCTGGAAGGTCCCTTTGGCACAGTGCTTTGGTCTGAATGCTTGAGTCCTTGCAAAATTCATGAAGAATGTGACAGCATTAAGAGGTGAGTGCATCTGGGAGTAGATGAAATTATCATTATAAGTGTAATAAAGAGGACGCCAAAGAGATCCCTCCTTGCTCCTACCGCTATGTGAAGGCACAGGAAATTGGCAGTTTTCAAATGGAAGAGTTTTCGCCCAAATCTAACCAGGTTGGCGCCTTTATCCTCAACTTCCAGCCTCCTAAACTAAGAAATGCATTTCTGTTCTTTCTAGGTCACTCAGTCTGTGGTATTTTGTTACGACGGTCTGAGTGAACAAAGACATACTGCAGTAGATTTCCTTTCCTTGGGGAATGTAATGAGGAGCCAGAGTTTGAAGCTATCAGTGTCATGAAGGGTCCCCAGAGAGAATAGTCAGGCCCCAACCAAGTAAGAGGTTCAGAACGGTGCCATCCTGGCTGTCAACCGAAGCTGGAGAAGCCAACAGGTCAAGTTGCGGCCAGGGGTCACTTCTTAGAAACTACAGGATACAGAAGACCCTTAAACTATTCTTGTCCCTAGGCTGAAAAAACATGCATGTCACACAGTCACACATCTTATTTTGTGGTAGCCCAGACACCATCTTGAAAAACTGCAGGAGAGAAGAATATGAAGTATAAAAACTGAAGTAACTGGGCATTTTAACATAAACAGGTTGAGCATTAACTAGAGGGTCTGTTTGATGACTGCTCCTTGTTGGATATTGACCGTACGTGTTTTAGGCTTCATCAGTGACTTTCCTCTTTTCGTTCCTGAGAGAAACTTACAGTGCTCTTATGAGCACCCCAACTCCCCTGAGCATATCTTTAACCTCTCCCCTGTGCTTTAACTCTCATTGTTACACCCCCCAAATCAGTCTTGGTTACTTATAAGTCAAAACCTCTAGTGATTCTGGACTTTGTATTTGAAGTGAATTCCTTGCTTTTCTATTTCCCTGATAGCCATTTCATATTTTACTACAGACCAATGTTCTTTTCATACACATAGAAAGACTGTTAATGCTATGCTCCTAATATTTGCAAGTTGACTCTGAAATATATCTATTCCTGGGCATCCATCATAATTACTTAATTAAGGCTCTGGTTGCCGTAATTCCTAACACCCCACAAAGGGAGGTCCCGCCTTGGGGCTGGGATGTACCCAGGGCAAGCAGCGAAGCTACCCAGGCATCAAAATGGGACAATCTAGAAAGCATGAAAGCATGGTCTTAATGTAAGCTGTTATGGCTTAAGAAACAGGACCCCCATGAGGAAGGACAAGCTGAACTGGCCTGAGGACTTAGTCTGGGATTTATGGTAAAAGCCTTGCTTGCCCTCAGAGCCCAAAGAACTAAGTTTTGGAATCTATATCTCTTGCTGTGTTTATCCACATAACTACAAGCATTAATAAGTAAACTTAATTATTCAATATGTACAACTAAAGGGAAGGAGAAAAGCAATATAGATATCTCTGGGAGACAGAGTATCTCCTTGAGTTTATCCCCCCCCTGCAGCCCAAGAGAAATGTCTCCTCTGAAACGTTTTACCTCTGTAAATGATCAATCAGACCTATGTGACGTTTTATACCTTGAAGCCCCTCGGAAGTGCTGTAACAATGCTAACAGCTCTGCATTAAACAGGCCATTTTTGCCATCAGTCTGTGGTCCCTCCTCTCTCTTTTCCTCTGCTAGGGAGGTCAGGGAGGCAGTTCTTGGCCCCTGAATAATTGCATTGTTTGTGCACCCCTACATCCTGAACTCACAGCCCCTCTGACTTGTTATTTCCCCACTGAACAGCTCACCTGGAAGAGTGATTGGTTTTAGGCACAATATTAAGGCTGTATTTTTTCTGCATGTTTAAACTGTAGTGTAAGCAAACTTTATAAACCCATAAGAACCAAAACAAACATATTTTCCCATTACTATGCTAAACAATTCTGGGATAAAGCGTGGCTTCCTGTTTTGACTTGAACAATGTTGGGCCCAGGCAAAAATACTTCCTACTTGTTTCAGTACAAACTTGCTCTTGGAAAATTAGACAGCAGAACTATGAAAAGCCCGCTTGCCAGGACTAAAGGGTTGCTCAATAAAGGTAATTTTTTCAACCCTCACCAATGGCTCTAATGTCAGCAATTCTGCCCCAAATAACCAGTTTCTGCCCTGTGAAACCTGCCATACAATGACCTAGCACAGATCCTAAACCATAAATGACCCCTTCTCTGTCTTCTCCTTCTAAGACACATGCAAGATTGAAGGCAATATTCCCCCATAATTGCCAAAAATAACAATAACAATAAAAATTTAAAAATAAATAAAATTCTAAAAGCCAGAGTTTTGCTTAACCAGCATTTTGTTCCTGGCAGTCAATTTGCCATACTCCATGGTTAGACTTTAAATTCTCTAGTCTGCCCATGGAATACCAGGGTAAAAAAAAACCACAGGTAATAAAGTCAGCAGCTGGCAACAGGAAATATTTTCCTCTCACAGAAATGGCTACAACTCAGGAACACAACACCCAGAATTTCATGAATAATATGAAGATATATCTTAGTAGGCAAACACCGAATGGTAGAGGGAAAAATGTTGTATGTGCACTATATTTTCTGCACCTGGAAAACAGTTGCGTTTATTAATAGATGATATCTTTCATTAAAGTGACTCTATTTAGAAGAGGAGGAGTGAGGAGAAAAGGTGAAGCAAGGAGAGAGAAGACACATGAGAAAGAAATGGAAGAAAAAAATAGGATCACCTTAATTTTCTTAAGGCTCTAGTAGGTTACCTAAAGTTCAACTCTCCTATCCAGAGAGCACACAAAGAAAAATTCAAAGGAGTGGGGAAGGAATGGGGAAAAGCAGATCTCCAATGCTCTCAGTATGTTATGCTGCCTCAGCATACCAGTCTGGCCCAGTCTCCTCAAAGAGCCCCAAACATTGGCTGCTTTGAGGTTCTAAGTCAGGCTTCATATTCCCAAGTACACATTCAGACTTGACATTTAAAATTAATTCCTTGGAGGCTGGAGCGATAGCATATCGGGGAGGGCATTTGCCTTGCATGCAGCCGACCTGAGTCCAATTCCCAGCATCCCATATGGTCCCCCAAGCACCACCGGGAGTAATTCCTGAGTGCATGAGCCAAGAGTAGCTCCTGTGCATCGCTGGGTGTGACCCAAAAAGAATTAATTAATTAATTAATTCCTTGTTTCACTGGGCTGCTTAACCCATGTCCTTGATCCAGACCCCATACCAAGCCCCTTCTCAGATACACCAAGACTTGATTCTTCTCCTGGTTGTCTCATGAGAATTTGATTTTAGTTCTTAGCTCCTGGAGGAGTGTTGTAAGCAACAGGAACTTCTTAGCTCCACCTCAGTCAAGCTCTCCCCTGCACTTGCTCTGATTACATACCCCAGGTTGACTGGGCTCTGCCTTCTTGGATTAGACCTCCAGGAGCAACTCAGTCTGCACAGCAGCTGGTCACTCTACCTCTCGCTCCATTTATGCTCACCCGTGTGGAAAAAAGAATGAACTCATCCTTAAAAAAAGAACCAACTCATCTCTTCTTGGTTATATTTCCTTGTGGTGGAGCTGTGGAAGCAGAGCCCAGATGCCATCTCACGTGGGCAACCTGACTAATTCACATCCAGTACGGAGCTTCCACCTAGCACTTTTATTTCTAGGACTTCATATCCCATTCTCTGGTCCTTCCTAACTTAGGGAATTAGCATGATGGGTAGGTGTCTGCCAGCTAAAACCCTTGAATCAACAGAAACAAGAGAGAAAAAGAAAGCCCAGGAACGGAAAGCAATAATGACACAAAACCTTTTCTTTGATGAGAAATAAGAAGTGAAACAGAATCCTTTAAATCAGGGTAACTAAACTGGAGTCAGGAAACCATTGACCATCAGGCCCAGTGACAAGCAGTCAGGTCCTGACACACTTGCCCGATGAAGGAACTGAGACCAAGTCCACCACCCAGCTCAACTCCAAACAAGACAGACCAAACACTAGGGAACTTCATCAGGGATTGGACGGGACAGAATGTCAACCAATTGCCACTTGTCAGATGGTCTTTCCCATGCCTGCATCAGTCATATTTCTTGGGCTATTTCACCTAATTCACATATCACTAATTCGTAGGTTATATTTTTACTTAATTTGCATAACAGATCAGAATCAGAACTCTCTTGCCTCGCTTTTCTGAACCCCAGAATATGACTCAAAGACTTCTTGAATTTATGTTTCTTCAGTTGCAACCATAAACCAACCATAAATCATAAACCAACCATAAACACATGCACACACACACACACACACACACACACACACACACACGCACACTATATTTTGCATCAACCGAGTTTGATTGACTTGGGGTTAACAATTTTGTAAGTGGGTGAATTTCAAAAGAAAAGGCACGTGGGTGCACAAGAGGAACTCGAGCATTTGGTTGCCAAGAGCTGCTCCCCCGGCCGGATGACAGCAACAGAAGGATGAAGGACCTGGGAATGGAGAAACAGGGCCCCAGGCTGGTTGGTAGTCACTTTATTTCTCTCCCCTCCCCGGCATAGTACGATCTCTCCCTTACAGCACAATCATAATCGTAGTTTTGGTCATAGTCCCAGTCCTCATAGCTCCACCCTCCTAGTCTCTTGTAGATCTCAAAGTCCTCATCCCTTAGTCCTTATCTTCATCAGAGCCCTTATCACAGTTCTAGTCTTCATAGACCTCTAGTTCTCATCTAGTCCTCTCTGACCCCCTTACAGCATAGTTTATAGAAACCATAAGGGGCGGGAATACACATAGGTGCGGTTGAACATTATCGTAACAACAAACAGATGTAAAACCACTCTGTCAGGGGAAGTTCTAGGGGATTAACTCCAGAACAAAATCTCATCTCATGGTTCAGCACTCTAGATTACTAGGAGAACCAGATTACTAGGAGATCCATTTAGGGGTGGGAGTCCATCTAGGGTAGATTATTTTTTCCTCTCCTCAGCTAGTAATCCATTTAAACAATCATAATAAATTTATTTCTTACAATATTTCTAGTCATTTTGTATGACTAGAAACATATCATAGTAATATATCATAGTAAGATATATTAAGCTTAAGTGTTGGCTCTTCCCATGGACATCTTGCTATAAATCCCAGACCATAGTCCTCAGGCCAGATTAGTCTTTCCTAACCCCAGTAGGCCCCTTATTTAGTTATTTGTCTTTGGGTCATGTCAGAGTTTGTTCCATGACCGTGCTCTTAACTTATTTAATTTCTTATGGCACTTAGATTGTCTCTTTCCTATGCCAGGGTAGCTTACAGCTTGCCCTGGGTCCATCCAATCCCTTCCTTGGAACCATTCTTTCGGGAGTGTTAGGAAGTAAAAGCAATTGAGTTTTTAAGTCAGGTAAATATGATGGATGTCAAGGAGTAAGTATTATTTGGAGTCAATAACTCCCATGTTACAAAAGCATAGCATCAACTGTCTTCCTGTGTCTATACAAAAGGGACATTGCTAAACCATGCAAATGACATAAAGGAAAGAGAAAAGCAATATAGGATTATTAGTGCTTGATGGAATTTAGTGTGCCTCTGGAGCACTGTTGTGGGAGTAATCCAAGAAACCTAAGCTCCCTGCCAGAGGAACTAGGACAATTGATTGTTATCCAACAGGGGAGTATGCTGGAGAAAGAGGCTCCAAGGGGACTTGGAGAAGATACTGGAAGAAAACTTGGTAATTTCTGCTCTCCTCATTATCACTTCTTTCAGGAGTTTAAAAGCAATCCTCAACTACCACCCACTACAGAAATTGGTCATGGTGCCTTGGTGCCCAAGTCTGTTTTCTGAGGCTCATGGACACCGACAATGTTAGTGTCTGAGCGTAATATGTCTCAGGGTCACTACCTCCAAACTGTGTGAAACATTCATGGTCACTGTTGTTCCCCAATACTGATTCCCCCTAAGGATTAAATGTTGAGCTTTACTCTAGGGCTTCTGGAGAAATGATGAACAGCTTTGGGGCCTGCGAGATCACACCCTGAATAACTCTTACAAAGGTCCACATCTGGTGGTGCATGGGAGTCAAATACTGGTGGGTCCTTCATGCAAAGGTCCTTCATGCAAAAATAACTCTAGTTCTTTGAATTATCTTCTGGCTTGTTCTTTTTAAGCCCATTCTACAAATAAGAACACCGAGGCTCAGAAAGGTCAAGTCACTTGCCTAAAATTACCAGGTGAACCTCAAATATGAAACCAGTGTACAATCCGCTGAGCCTGTCCAGACCTTTTCTGCTACCCTGCTTATTAAAGCTCACAAAGGAAGGGACAAACGACAGCATCCTGCAACGAAGGAATGAATTTACAACTTACTTGTTAGACTGAGAAAGAACTTTTCCTGAAGTGTAAAGAATTCACAAAACACACCAGGAAAGCTAAGATATACAGAGGAGAAAGCAGACGCATCGAGTGTTCAGATTACCAAATACCCGCAAAGAAGAGGAAAGTTGGAAAATTGTATGATTCTAAACCAGATCACTTCAAGTCCCTTATTCCTTTCCCATCTCACAAAGGGAGATGCATTTCAGCCTTCATTGTTTTGCTTTTCCTCTTCCTGCTGGAGATGAAGAATTTGTCAACAAGATCCCTGGTGGGACTGGAAGCCCATCCCTGTTGCCTTTCATGTCTGAGGTTGCCTGCCTGTCCAGGCAAAAGGACACTGCCAGATTTAGAGATGCATCTCAGCAGAGGAGGGGAGAAAGCAGAGTGCTGGAGAGGTAGGAGGAAGCAGGGGTGGAGGGTGGGGGGTGGGAAGTCAGACAGGTCTTTCACAGACAGAATTAGTTGGAAAAAAAAAAAACGCACAGAAAGGAGCCCAGAAATAACCCTGCTTTCCATCAGGGGTCAGAGACCACAGTCGTGGGT
The DNA here is from genome assembly GCF_027595985.1 of Sorex araneus. Taxonomy (NCBI): domain Eukaryota; kingdom Metazoa; phylum Chordata; class Mammalia; order Eulipotyphla; family Soricidae; genus Sorex; species Sorex araneus. Next base: position 21,441,614 of record NC_073303.1, on the reverse strand, counting down.
CAGGTCAGGCGTGTGCCTGCTGTAAAACCATAAACCATCTGGTACAGGGACCCAGACTGTCATTTGCTGACCACCCTCTCAGGCCAGAGCTCCACCAAGGAGTTATTGACTCTGCAGCCCCTGACAGAAAGAGTTTGGTGACCTCTGACCTAGTTTAGAGCTTCTTAGTCAAAAACAGGCAGACCTTTATTTTGCTTTTTATTATTATTATTATTATTATTATTATTATTATTATTATTATTATTATTATTATTATTATTATTATTATTATTCCTACCGGCCCCCTGCTCCCTCTTTCCTCCTCCTGCCCACCACTTCCCTGACCAGCCCCAACCTCACTGGGCTAGAAGGCTGGAATCCGTCCCTCCCTTCGGGAGTTCCCAGATTAGTTTTGCTCCTCTGATCGCCCGTGAGTCTCTGGAAGGGCATTCAAGGTCCCTCTGCATCCCCGAGGCACTGGAGAGGGTTCTTCTGCAGCCGCAAGGAATACTGGTGACTCTCTTCAGTTTGCACAGAAAAAAGAACCTGATCTGCTTGGAAACAAACAAAATACGGCAGTGCTACTAGGGCTGGGGGGCAGGAAGGGGTGTCTCCTGAACAGCGTCTTTCCGGCCTTCCAACCTTGTCCTTGGCCTCAGTGCCCCCCTCCAGCACTCCGGCAAGGAACAGTTCCTGGTGAGGGGGAGGTAGCTGGAGTGCTTTGCTCCGCAACACCTTATCTCTTCTCACCTTGAGCTGAGCACACAAATCACCCCAGGCTTATTTGCAACGTCCAGCAGGGAGATAAGGCACAGTTTAAGTAAGGGCAGAGCAAAAAGGGTTGAGAAAAGGAGGAAATGTAGAGGCTGGGACCCGGCCAGACAGAGCCTTCCGCCAATTAGGTCACTGTTTATAACAAATTAAACGGAGGACTGTTTTCCCCAGCTTTCTGGCATGGGCCATGGCTCCAGACACCAGCCTGGAGGCTCAGAACAATAAACACGGCCGAGTGCATGACATCACTTGGAGAGAACCAGAATCCTCCCAGAAGTGTGTTCAGGAGAAGCAGGGAATTGCAGTCTCTACAAACTCAGGCTGGAGACAGCAGCAGCGCGTTTATGTGGCTTCCACAAAGCTTTCTTTTTGCTTTTTGAGTCACACCCGGCGATGCACAGGGGTCACTCCTGGCTCATGCACTCAGGAATTACTCCTGGCGGTGCTCGGGGGACCATATGGGATGCTGGGATTTGAACCCGGGTCGGCCGGGTACAAGGCAAACGCCCTACCCTCTGTGCTATCACTCCAGCCCCTCCACAAAGCTTTCTTATTCTAAGTCCGCATTTTGTTTTTCCTCCGGGGGCGGTGGGGGGGAACTATACTCCCCCTAAAAGCCACCAACACACACAGTCTATGTCTCCATCAGGCTAAGAACACAATGACCAAAATCTGTCTCATCCACAAAGCCTTGCCTTTCCCAGCCTCCAACATGCTCTTATGACGTCCACCATGTGGCAAGATCAGATCCACAAGGTGAAGGAGATGTGTCTGTCACAGGGTAAGCGAGCCGCTAACAGGTGACCCCGAGTCAGCATTAAAGCGTTCCTCTTCAGTCCCCCAACTGGTGATTATACTCAGTGCATTCTTGATTGTCTCCCCCGGAAAGTTCTTTGAGGGTCTAAACACCGTGTAGAAAACCCAACACATGGAAGAATCTCCGGGCTTGAGTATAAACATGAAGACCCTTTTTCGGGGTGCAAATGATCACTATAGGCCCCTCTTGTAAGGGTGCTAGACAAATAAGGACAGAGTTAAGGAAAAAGGAAACTTGGTGTCCAGAACAAGAGCTTCACCTCAACAACATGCAGGAATGGAGGCAGCTGCAACCAGCTGGAACACCTCCACCAACCGAAAGAAGAAACCCAGTGGAAAAACCCGCCTCCCAAGCTTGATATAAGAGTGCACAGTTGGGGCTGGAACAATAGCACAGCGGGGAGGGCATTTGCCTTGCACAAGGCTGACCCAGGTTCGTTTCCCAGCATCCCATATGGTCCCCTCAGCACCGTCAGGAGTAATTCCTGAGTGCAGAGCCAGGAGTAACCCCTGAGCATCACTGGGTGTGACCCAAAAAGCAAAAAAAAAAAAAAAAAAAGAGTGCACAGTCCCCACGAGGCCGTGATCACAGAACATCTTGGGATGCCCATGGCATCTTTCATGTGTCTTTCCCTTAGCTAGGCACCTTGCTCACAGTTGACTGTATAGCCATTTTTCTCATTTATTGCCCCTGGCCTCCTTCCCCAGCCAGTTTTCTGGTCCAGGTTGAGCAAGAATGTGACATATCCCTCCTCTGGGCTCCCCTGGCAATAGTTCACACAGATTGCTGTGTATGTCCCACTCTGTCCCAGGTACCTTTCTATCCTAATTCAGCATCTATCACCTCCACACAGGCATTGTGTTCATGGCAATAAGAACACATGTTTCCAGAGAGCAAGGAATCTGCTCCTCAGTGCTCCCGATACAGTGCACGAGACTCATTATCTGTCTCAGTTGGGTAAAGTGCCTCAGTTGAATGTCAGCCTTTAGCTGTCTAACTGGTTTCCCTAGTAGCTGGGAAGGACTTCGGAGGGCTGGGTTGTGGTTGTTCTTTAATATGCAGCCAAGCCAATAACTTGCACTTCTGCCTCCAAGGGATTTAAATAGAAATAAAATACTGGGTATAAGGTGAAACCACCCAGTCCAGGAAGCCGGCCTCTCTCCAGGGCTGCCCCTCGGTCCCCGGGTCTCCCTTCCTGCTTGGCCATTGTTGCTTCCATTGCTGACATCCTGCCGCACTCAGCAGCTCCATCTGGTAGTCAGATTCCTCCTCCCTTGTTTGAATTTCATATCTCTGTGTTTAAATAAGCCAGAAAACACTCTCTTGGCCAGCTTCAAATTAGTCCTTCCTTTCATGTCTTTTCTGTTTCCTGGCTCAGGGCCAGAATCTCCCCCTCTATTAGGAGAAGGAAATAGTGCTTAGAGTCATATGTCTTAACTAGTTAGCACCTCTCTTCTGGGACAGTTTTTCTTAGGGTCGCTCCCACACATGCCGGGGGTTTTCTCCTGGTAATTTCCGGGTTGTTAGCGGTCAGGGGCAGTCAGAAGAATGTGTGAGTCTGAGCGCTGATGTTCATCCCCATGTTTGTGTCAAGAGGTGGGGGGCGTAAGGAGGGAGGTGCGCTGCACAGTCACATGAGGGATACTGTGATGTCACTGAAGGAAACAGCCTCTTGGCCCTGAATCCAGGATGTGCTTGAAGGAAGCCAGGATGGATTGCTCATCTCTGGAGAGGTGCTATGTTTGCAACGTTTCAATAAATACTAGGAGCTTGTCTCTCCGCATCCATGACACCAGTTGTTTATGTTTATTTTCTTTTTACCTTGGGCTGGAGCGATAGCACAGTGGTAGGGCATTCGCCTTTCCACACGGCTGACCTGTGTTCAATTCCTCCGATCCTCTTGGAGAGCCTGGCAAGCTACTGAGAGTATCCCGCCCGCACAGCAGAGCCTGGCAAGCTACCCGTGGCGTATTTGATATGCCAAAAATCAGTAACAACAAGTCTCACAATGGAGACGTTATTAGTACCTGCTCGAGCAAATTGATGAGCAATGGGATGACAGTGGCAGTGACAGTTTTTTGGAGTTTCATGAAGGTACCTAGACTTATACCACCCCAGTCAGGAGTTCATAGAAAACATAAACCAGTGTGTTCTCTTCCCCTCTGAAACGGTCACTTTGGAGAAGTTGTCTTGACTCTGGGTTTTGTCTGCTCCACTTCCACACTCCTATTTATTGTTCCTTTCCAGCACAGATTGTCCTAGGATTATAATTTTCCTTGTCTTTCCCTCCCTCCATAATTTCTCAGAACTCGTAATAGATAGTTAACAAAAGAATGCATATAAGCAAGTTCATAGGTGTTTACCTAGAACTTGTAACAGAAGGTAACAAAAGACTATTCAGTGACTAAATAAATAAATGGAAATTTCATAACCTCTCGTTTTCTCTCATATTTTAACAAAGGACTATTGTAAAAGCATTACAAAAGCAGAAAAAAAACAAGGAAAGTAGCATATGTGATTACCGAATTACTTTTAGATTTTAAAATATTATTTTTACATTTCTGTTGCTGGATTAGCTGTTTCATGGTCACAACTTCCTGCTTTTATTTCTTATGACTCCTTAGTTTAAGGACTAAGCTGATGGTTCTTCAGCACCAAGTTTCATAACTAAGTTTACTCATGAAGTTGCATTCACCTGGTATCTGGGGGAAAAAAAGCCAACCTGGATAACCTCTTATCCTCTGAGATCTTTCTCCAGGTGATTTCTCATAATTTTTTGCTCATATTCAGCTTGATTTAGCACAAATTTCTTTATCTGTGCATTGGAGATGGATTCCAAGGGGAAGCATTTCAAGAGAACAGGACCCGGTGCGCAGAAGAGCTTATCAAGTCTCTTCCAACAAAACTGTTGCTGTCTCCTGGGTCAAGTCACTGGCCCAAATACAAGTCAATATGTGAGGGACCACACATCAGCATGAAATAGTCTCACATCTGCCACCCCTTCTTAAATATTCCTGTGAGGAACTGGCCCAGAACAGACCACAGGAATCAATTTAGCTTTCTCAAGACTCTTTTTACAGGACCCCACATTGCAGAATTAACCTGATTTTCTGCCCCTGAGCAAGGAATTTGGATACAGGCGCCCTGGGTCGCAAGAAGGATGGTGGTCAGACCAGATAACCAGATGCTTCTCACAAGACCCATATCACAAGACCCATATCACAAGACCCAGGACTGCCCCCAGAACCGGGACATTCCTGAATATTGGCGCGAATACTGATCTCTAAAACCACAGGCTAAGGAGTGATGTCCTTTAAATGGATTGGTTAAGAAAGTTTGTAATATTACAAATCTATTGGCTATGAAATGTGTGGGCTCTACTGTAACGGCCGGGGAAGGCCCATATAAGATCTCCTTTGGAGAAGCTCGGGATCTTTTGCCCAACCTGCAGGACCTGCGTGTCCACATAGGCGGCTGGACCCTGGCTAGCCAGTCTTACAATAAACCCTGCTTGCTGTTTGCAGTCCCTGGAGTCTCTTTGTCGTTATAGGGAGATCTCAATCGCGCCCTAACAATTCCTTTGTCTCATCTACTCATAATTCTAATGTGCTTTGTAAACGGACTCAAAATTGCTAAACAACATATACTGAACACTGACTCGGGTTGGAGAGAAAGCTCAGTGAACTGAGTCCAGGATTTGCATGCAGGAGGCTCAGGTTTCATCGTTCACCCTGAATGGTGCCCCAGGTATCACTGGGTGGGAGTGAGCTCTGAGAACGGCCAGATGTGGCCCCCCACAAAACAAAAACAGAAACAAAAAATCTGGCTAACTACCAAGGGTTCCAGAGTTATAGAAAATAGGATTCTTGCTTCAAGACTCCTTGAACCTATTTTACTTTAGAATCTACAATAGATGTCATTGGAATATTTTAAGGCACCTACCTGATATTTATGTGTATAGGATAAATATTATCACTCGCCAAAATAAATAATCATCCAAAGCTACCTGAGAGAAGTGAAAAACAGCATTATCTAAGTCAGTAATTCTCACAGTATGGTCCTTAATTAGCAGCCGGTGAAAGTAGTTATGAATACAGATTCTCAGACTATACCCAATCCTGTTGAATCAGAAACTCTAAGGGTGGGATCCAGCAATCTTCTCTAACTACTCTTCTGATTCTGGTATAAACAGTGTCTGAGAGTCACTGTTTGTTTTAAATTGGTAGTTGACATATTGAGTATAAATGACAGGTAACATTAATATATAATTACATGACATTATGTATAAGTTTCAGATGCACTACATAATAATTAAGTATTTGTATATATTGCAAATTGATCACTGTCACTGCTCACTGTCATCCCGTTGCTCATCGATTTGTTCGAGCGGGCACCAGTAACATCTCTCATTGAGAGACTTATTGTTACTGTTTTGGGCATATCCAATACACCCGGGTAGCCTGCCAGGCTCTGCCGTGCGGGCTCCATACTCTCTGTAGCTTGCTGGGCTCTCCGAGAGGGGCGGAGAAATCGAACACGGGTCGGCGGCTTGAAAGGTGAAAGCCCAACCACTGTGCTATCGCTCCAGCCCAAATTGATCACCACAGTAAATATAGTAACATACTTTCCCAAACACATGAGCCTCACACAAGCTAACAACAGCCACAACAATGCTAAGACAAGGAGTAACAAGCTTGGTGAAGAAGTGAAAGGGAAACCCTGGTGCCCTTTTGGTGGGAATGCAACCCCCATCGGAAAACAATAGGGAGTCCCTCAAAAATTTGAAAGTATCCTCCTGCATAATGCAACCATTTTATTCACGGGTACTTATTGAAAGAAAATAACGTGCATTCCCTGTTCATTACAGAACTACCAAACACAGGTGCAGAAACTTTTCTTCTTTGTGGTCATAATATCAAGTTCTTCTTTGCAACCTCAAAATATGTAATACAGTATTATAGAATATAGTTGAAATGTGCATGACTTCTTTATGTCGTGGTTTGTACTTTTTTCACTCTCTTCATTCATTGTACCCATCCCCCCACTCCTTGCTTCTGGTAACCACCAGTCTTTTTTCTGTGCCTATGAAGTTGGGTTTGTTATTATTGTGATTTAGATTCCACATATAAGTGAGTTCGTGTGGTATTTGACTTTGATTTCATTTCATTTAGCATAATCCCTTCCAAATCCATCCTTGATGTTGCAAGTGGCATATTTTCTTCCCCTTCTCCCTTTTCATGCAGGGAGGTCCTGCCAAGTGATGCTCAGAAAGTCCATGACCTTACCAATGATTCTCTGCCAACGCAGCAGTCCATCCATCTAAGGGTCCAGAGGATCTAATGCTTCTTGGACCCTAAAGTACAGGGGAAAATGGGGCCAGCCCAACAAAGTGCTGGGACTTTCAAGGCCACACCTGACAGTACTTGGGGGACCATGTATTGCCAGAAATTGAACCCTGGTTAGGTGCTTGCTAGACATGCATCTTAACCGCTATACTATCTCTTGGCCCCTATTTTCATTTTTGATAGCTGAATCTTTCTGTATGCTCTTGTGTGACATTTTCTTATTCCGTTCATCCTTGAGTGCCCAAATTGACAGGCACTCAAGCTGTTTCCATATCAGGGCAACTGTAAATAGTTCTGTAATGAACAGGGAATGCACGTTATTTTCTTTCAATAAGTACCCGTGAATAAAATGGTTGCATTATGCAGGAGGATACTTTCAAATTTTTGAGGGACTCCCTATTGTTTTCCGATGGGGGTTGCATTCCCACCAAAAGGGCACCAGGGTTTCCCTTTCACTTCTTCACCAAGCTTGTTACTCCTTGTCTTAGCATTGTTGTGGCTGTTGTTAGCTTGTGTGAGGCTCACCGCTGGCAGTGCTCCAACTCCAGTGCCACTTCAGGCAGTGCTCAGAGGCCATGTGGTACTGTAAGTGGAACTCAGAGCCTTGCATATAAAAAGCACCTCTTCTAGCACCATGAGCCACTTGTCCTTTGATGACAGTGATTCTAACAGTTCTGAGGCAATATGTCTTTGTGGTCATGAGTTGTGTTTTCCTGATAATGATGTATTGAGAACACCTTTCCATGTGCCTGCTGAGAGACTGGTCACCTGTAAATCTTCACTGGGAAAAGTGTATTCAAATAATCTACCTACCTTTCATCGAATTACTTTTCCTATTTTGCTATTTGAATTATTTAGGTAGGAATCCTTTCACAGATGCAATTTGCAACCATTTTCTTCTATTTAGTGGACTGAATTTTCAGGTTTTCTTTTTCTATACAGACGGTTTTTCCAGTTTGATGTATGCCTATTTAATAGTTGTTACCTCTCTGGCTGGTTATAAAATCCAAAAGATAACTCATCACAAAGACCAATTACATTTTCTTCTAAGAAGTTTATTGGTTTAGAGCTTATATTTACCTTTAATCCATTTTGAATTGATTTCTGTGTATAAAATAAGGTCCAGTCTCATTCTTTTGCATATTGCTTTTGAGTTTCCCCACTGCTATTTATCTGAAGGGACTGTCCTTCTCATTATATATTCTTTGTTCCTTTGTCATAAATGTATTAACTAAAATACACATATGCACATACATGGCTTTATTTGGGACTATTCCAATTATCTGTAAGTCTATAAGTAGCACTATATTGTTTTGATTGTAAATTCCACCAATATCAGGAATGGAAACCACTTTTTAAGGACCACAATATTAAGTAGTGGTTCTTAATATGATGAGGCTATCAGCTGAATGTTTATGTTCTCCACCTACTCCGCCATTGATGCTAAAACCTAATTCCCAATGTGATGACCTTTGAGGGACGATTAGATCAGAAGGGCAGAGTACTCCTGAATGGGATTTGTGCCGTATTATAAGAGACTCCAAGAAGCTCCTTGTTTTTCATCGTGTGAGGTTATGGTGATAAGATTGTTTTCAATGTATCTACCAGCAAGCTCTCCTCCTATACCAAATCAGCCAGTGCCTTGATGGTGGGGGTCCCTCAGTGGGAACTGGGCAAATGCAGGTCACTTAAGTTCTGGGATGACTGTGCACCTTCCCTTTGGCCAGTGATGCAGCACACATCCGATCAAGGAAGGAGGAACGAAATGAGATGCTTCTAGTAAGACCATTACATATTTCAGAGGCAAGAAAATTCCCTCAGAGAATTTCTACAATGTATATTCAGCATGCTATCTGTACTAATTCAAATGTACCAATCAGACCATTTCATTTCTCTTTACTGTAGAAAATTCCATACTATTTCTCTAAAATTTCAAGTTTAAGTAACTCTTAGAGGGACTCTTGGGTGTAGTGACTATTTTTACTCCATTTAAAAATTTTTTTCTTCCACTTTCTGGAAAGAGTGGTAGATAAGAAATCTGACAATTAGGTCAAAAGAAGAGTAATCATATTTCTTTGAAAAAAAGTTTATCCCCAGACCCAAGATGATTGTCATAAAGAATTTCATCTTTCCAGAATTGTCAGACCATCTGGCAAAAGAGCTGACTGATACAATTTCTGTTTCATTGACCAGATTTTCATATCTATGTTCTCTTTTCCTCACAAGTGTAAATATTTTCTAGTTAAATCTTCGGGGTTGGCAGTGGTGGTGTGGGTGGTTCTTTACTGAAGGACTGTTGATTTTTTCCTTTTAAAGTAAGTGAGGTAATTTAGAAATCTGAATTAAAAGCCTTAAAAGCCTCATATCATTGATTCAACAATAGACATCTAGGAATTTATATCATTGAAATAATTAGAAATCAGTGTAAAAATGGTAATAAAAATGTTTATTTTATCACAATTTATAAAAGGAAAAACTAGAAACAACCTAAATATTTTTCTTTTGGCTTTTTTTTTTTTTTGGTGGTGGTGAGGGTTACATGTGGTAATGCTCAGAGGTTACTCCTGACTCTGCACTCAGGAATTACTCCTGGCAATGTTCGGGGGACCATATGGGATGCCGGAGATCGAACCTGGGTTGGCCTCGTGCAAGGCAAATGCCCTACCCGCTGTACTATAGCACTAACCCCAACAACCTAAATATTTAACAAAAAATATTGTTTTTTAAAAAGTATATATGTGCACACATATGTTGAATAACTGCAGTCATTAAAATAACAGTTGACATAGAAAATCACTAACTTACATGAAATGATATTGATACAAAATGATATTGATATCAAATGAAATGATATTCAGCGTATATCACTGACATCAAAAAGCTGGTCTCAGAGTGCAAATTTACAACTATTTAATACCTATTTGAATGATAATTATATTAAAAAAATAACAAGTATTGGTGAAACCGTAGACAAATGGGACTGTTAGACACTGATTGGTGCAGTAAGCAATGGTGCTGCTGAGGACAGTTCGGCGGGTCCTTCAAAAGTTAAATAGACTATGATCCAGTAATCCTACCCCCAGGAATATGTCACAAAGAATTGAAAACAAGGATTGAGACAGACACCATATGACAATATTCACAGTTGTATTATTCACAATAGCCAACAAATTCTCTCTCAGAGAGCCCAGCAAGCTACTGAGAGTATCCCGCCCTCATGGCAGAGCCTGGAAGCTACCCATGGCATATTCAAGATATGCCAAAAACAGTAACAACAAGTCTCACAATGGAGACATTACTGGTGCCCGCTCCAGCAAATCAATGAACAACGGGAAGAGAATGAGACTGTGCTACAGCCAACAAATGGAAGCAATCCAATATACATGAGCAGTAAGTCAAATGTCATCTATTTTCATCTATAAAATGGAACGAAACTCAGATACATGCAACACTGCAGATGAACCTTAAAAACACATTAAGTGGCGCATATGCTGCCTGAGCCCATGTGCTGCTTGTGCCCATGTGGCCGAGCACATGTGGTGCCCGAGCACATGTGTCGCCCACATCTCCCCCCTTGAGATGTGTACTTTCATGCTTTCGTGTCCAGAGCTAGGATGTGTGTAGAGCTTCCTCTGCCTTTGGAGAAGCCCGAGTTCTCTCTTGAGCGCATTACTCCTACTGTTTTTTTCTTTTCCACTTATCCCTTCCTCCTTCCCTCAGAAACCTCTAAATAAAATCTATTTACTTCAAAAAAGAAAAAACACATTAAGTGAAAGACATCAAGCAACAAATACTGTGTGATTCCACTTACATGATGGACTCACTACAAGCAAATTCATAAGACTAAGAACAGTAATTCCCAAGAGCTGAGAGAAAGGACACCTTTTGTTTACTGGATTCAGAGATTCTGTTTGGGATGAAAACTTCAAGAAATAGTGGTAAGAGTTATACAACATTATGAGTGAACCTAATGTCATTGTATACTTAAATGATTAAAATGTTCAATTTTATGTCATTTGTGTACATATATATCTTACCACAATAAAACTATAGTATGTACAATTTGATATTTAGGAATATATAATAACTATATATTTTTTGGAGTTGGGAAAGTATCACTAAGGAAGTAACAATGACTTAATAACATCTTTTGGGGAAGACAAAAATCAATACTGTCACATCCCATATACCCATAGATTCTATCTGATTTTAGAAATAGGAGACTTTGAAGATGTGTCTATTAGGAATCAGGATTTAGGAATCAGGATCAGGAATTAGGAATCAGGAATCTATTAGAAATACATAAGCATGGGATAAAATCTAGAAGAGGCTCTCAGCCAGAAGTTCTAGTGGTGAAATTTGGGCATTCTTTATGATCTTGTTTTCCTAGATACAACTACATTTCTTTCTGCCTCCAATATATTTTAAAAACAATTTTTTTTAGATTTAAAAGGTGCTTTTTAAAGTGTTTTTTTTAACCCAATTAAGTTATAATTTATTCTCTCGAATATGCTCCTGCTTTGAAAGTAAAGCCAGAGAATGAAAATCAACAAGAAAAGACCTTTTCTGCCTTCCATGAGAGAACAAGAACCCACCATCACTAAGCTCTTTCCTGCCTCATCTAACTTCCCCAGGCCCGGCGTCCACATCAATATTTACACACTCCATCATTCCTCGGGTTATTTATTTTCCTTGGTCCATTTTGCACAGTGACTAAGTTTTGCAGCATGGAAGTTGACAGAATTTGTCGCTGATATCAATCTTTATTAAGTTTACTGCTGAGAGCTCAGAAAACGGTGACTCTGCTGCCCGGCACCAAGTGAGAGCATGCACGGCCCAGGGCGATAAGAAAAGCTTGCTCTCTCTCCTGACCAAGTGTTTGCTCCAAAACTTAATTGATAGATACCCACTTTTCTCTGCTTTAAAAGAATTATTTATATAGACACACACACACACACACATCCAATAACTCAGCAACTCCACAGATGAACAAGGGACAACATTCATATTTCTCATTGCTAACTCACAGGCCTAGAGTCGAGTTCACATCACACAGCTTCTTTTGGAGCTTCTGAGACTGAAGACACAATAGTGAACAGCACCAAAACAGTTGCTTGGTGCCGGACAGAGGGTAGGACAAGTGGTAGCTTACACAAAACCCTATGACCTGGCTTCTCTGCCTGTTGGCGTTGCAATCTTAGCCCCCAGCTCCTCACCAGGGATACAACAATACTTCCCTCTTGTCTTAGTTCAGGCCGATATAACCAAATATCATAGCTGGAGTGATTTAAGTCACAGACAGAAAACCAACAGGACCGTTCTGTTGTACAAGAAGGGAGACATCCACGACATCGGTGACTATCACCCAATCTGCCTGCTGTCCGTCGTCTACAAGTTGCTCACTCAAGTTATCCTGAATAGAACAGGCAGAGCATGAGACACCTTTTTCTCGGTTCTGGAGGCTGGACTTTCAGGAGGCTGGAAAGTCTTTGCCCTGTACTGGCATGGTGGGATTTTGGTAGAACAGCCTTCCTGCTGTGTACACAACTGCCGTCTTGCTGTTTCCTCACATGACCGACCTGAGGATTCTTCCTTTGTGGAGCATGGTAACGGGCACTGGAGCAGATAAGACCTGACCTTGCACAGTGACCCAGAAGCGAAGCCTCTCAAGAGGGAGTATCTGGGCAAAGTTGGCAAGAAGAGGGTGTCAGCCAGCACCAGGTGTTCGGCCTTGAGCCTCCCTCAACCTCCTAGTCACAGGAGCCCAAGACACAGAAACTGTCACATGCGCTTAGCAAGTCATCCTAACTGCGGCATCTAGCCTTGATTGGAATTGGGCCGGGGCAAAGCAGAGTTGGAGAGGTGATAGGCTGTGTGAATACACAAAAGAGGAGGGGGCCAGCGGGCTCTATCTCTCCTGCCGCCCGTGTTTGGTAGTCTCACACCGCTTCCCCCACCCCGGGGAGGTTGATGGCGATGATGAGGCAGGCAAAGGAAGGAACGAGGGCCAGGCTGGTTGGTCTCAGTTGCAGTTTACTCCAATCTCCATTCCCGTTCCACTTCTCTCTCTTGCCCCCTGCTTACTCTCACTTCTTTTGCCTTGAGCTCTGCTTCGGTGTCTCCCCTGCTTCTGTCTGTCTGTCTCTGTCTCTGTAGTCTCTCCTCTGGTCTCTTCCGACCGCTCTGTCTCTGCTTCTGTGTCTTCTTCTATCTGTGTTGTCTCCTTCGCTTTTGTGTCTTCCCCTGTGTCTTCTGTGTCTCCTCTTGTGTCATTTTCTTCTGTCTCCCCTGTCTTCTTCCTTTGTCCCCTCTGTCTTCTTCTGTCTCCCCTCAGTGCCCCACAGTCTTAGTTTATATAGCAAATTACATAGGGTGGTGACTCAAAGGTGGGTTGAACGTTAACAAATCAACAAAGGGTAAAACCATTTCTTGAGGAGATTAACAAAATCTCATCTAAGGAAATCTCATCTAAGGAGATTCGCTCAAGGGTGTTTGAATCGCTAAGGAGATTCAAACAAGGGTATACCAGGGTATGAGCTAATAATCTGCTTAAATAGTTATAGCAAATCTACTTCTAATATTTCTAGCAATGTCATTCTGTATGAGCACAGTAAGAGATATAAAGTTTGGTTTTTCCTGGGGACATCTCACTATACATTCCAGACCACAGTTCTCAGGCCAGGTTAATCTTCCTAACCCCAGCAGGATTCTAATCTCGTCATTACCTTTGGATCATGACAGCATTGTCCATGATCATGCCCTCAACTTATAGTTGAGTATTGTGGCGCTTTGGCCTGGCCCATTTTGATGCCAGGGTAGCTCACAGCTTGCCCTGGGTCCATTGCGTCCCTCGTCAGAACCCTGCATTTGGGGTACTAGGAACTAAGGGCAACTGAGTTGAAAAAGCAGATGCCCAGGAGTGAATATTATTGGAGTCAATCAACTCCCAAGTTACAAAGCATAATATTAACGGTCTTCCTGTGTCCATACAGAAAGGACATTGCTTTAAGGTAAACTATGCAAAAGACACTAACTTACAGTACAAGTTCAGAGTCCTTAGAAGGATCTGATCTTACTAGATAACAGAATCTGATTAGAGAAAAGGTGATTAACTGGTTGGGAAGGAGGGTGCAGAGAAGAGTTTACAGATAAACAAAGGAATGGGAGTGTCTCAGGGCACTTAAACCTAAACTCCTTGTGGCAAGGGAGGAAGGACAAATGTTATCCTACAATAGGCCAATAATGCTAAACTTTCTGTGATTGGACCTTTCTGTAAGCCAAGACCCTCTATAAAATATGTGTGTATTTGGCAATAAGGTGAACAACCATCAGCTGCTCCCAAAGAGTGTTTCTCCGTGCACCCATCATCCTTTGCCCCAAGTCTATCCAGACCCCGGTGAGCAAACGTGTCCAGGCACATTGGGGGAAAACTGTTCCCCAATATTCCTTCATGACCTAACTACCTCCCAAACTTCCCACCTCTTCTGACTGGAGGGCGGGAACTAAGGGACAGTCCATCACACTATCTCACACACTTGTTAGGTTGTCAAATAGATCAACATATTTTCAGTTCATAGAAAAGTGTGTGGAGCGGAGTGCCCGCCACAAAGATGAGTTATCATTATGACTTGGAACAGATTTCTGTGCAAACGGAAATTCTCCTGGTGACGTTCTTTGCACTGTTCCTGGGAAGGTCTGTGTAGAAGAGGGAAGCTCTCTCCCACTGCAGATTTGCTCAGGAAAAGGCATTTTTAAGCTGATCTTCACACTGTACTTTATTAGTGTTGGTTGATAGCCTCAAGCAATGAGGCTAGGCAAAAGGAGGCTAAGGAGAAAAATTAGTGAAAATGCTTGACTTATGTGCAACTGAGGGAGATGGAGCAAGGCTGTTTGAACCATACTGCACACAGCAGTGGGTTGCAGGCTTCAGATTACCATCATCTTATATGCAAGGAACATGTAATAAATAGTTGGGTAATGTCAACCTTTTTAGCTATTTGGCCAAGGATGAAAATTAATTCCATAAGCAAAATACCTGAATTAGCTTTTAACTTTCTTTTTAATTGAATGAGGTTTTTCCACAGCCATAGACTCACAATCAATAACATCTCAGAAACTTTCAAATAATTCTTGGTTATTAACTCCCTGCCTCCCCAAGGTCACATTGTTTGGACATGAATCAGGACTTTTTTTATAAAAAAAAAAGAATTAAACTTTATGGAATGACATATAAGTTTTGGGATTATTGTTGTTGTTTTATTTGGGGACCATATCTGGAAGTGCTCAGGCCTTACTCTTGGCTCTGCACTCAGGGATCAGTTCTGGTGGGACTCAGAGCATCATATGTGATTACTAGAATCGAACCTTCGTTGGCCATTTGCAAGGCAAGCAGCCTGCCCATAGCCCGATCTCTCCAGCCCCACGTTTAAGTAATTTTTTAGTTTGGTTTCTTAAGCTTAATGTTAATGCTGTAAGAGATTCATCCATAAAGATAGCTGAATGTTCTTATTTCCATTGCTGAATATCATTTCTTCTATTTTTTTTCTTTTTGGCTACATCTGGCTCTGAGCTCAGGGACCTCTCCTGGTTTTGTGCTTAGAAACCACATCTAGCAATGCTCAGGGGACTATAAGTGGTGAGGGATCAGATGCAATGCTTGGATTTGATTGGTTGTAGGTACAACCACGTGTAAGGCAAGCACCTTAAATCTCGGTACTATCTCTCCAGCTCTCCCATTTATTCTTAATAGGTTTTTAATTTGCCTTAGTTTGGGATTAATACAAATACTGCTGTTGTGAGTATTTTTCTCTTTATCACATGGTACACAGACACCTTGGAGTAAAGATTTATAAATGAAATTGCTGGGTTTCCGGGTTGATGTGTGTTCATCTTCAGTAAATGATGTCAATATTCCAATGTATGTTTGTCTCTGTGTGTGTGTGTGTGTGTGTGTGTATCAATTTCAACTCCCATCAATTACATATGAAGTTCTTATTTCTCTAAATCTTTCTAAATCTAGACACATTTTTTATTTCTCCAGTAGAACTTGGAGGCCTAGGGGCTGCTCCTGACTATTTAGGCCTGACTATGTGGATGTGATGACTTAATGGTTCCAACCTGGCAGTACTGAAGAACCCCCCCAGGTCACACGATATAGTGCCAGGGCTCAAATTTGGGTCTTCCACACACAAGGCATGCATGCGAACCCACTGAGTACTCTCCCTGGTGCCCTCCCAAATATTATTTTTTGTTCTAATTCATTGATTTTTAAAATTTATGTCTAGTTTGTGCAGGGAGCATCTCTGTTTAGTATATGGAGACATCTCATCCTGCTTTTAATTTCCATTCCCCAAATTACAAATGATTTTGAGCAATTTTCCTTATACATAAATCAGCCTTTTGGACTACACCTTTATAAAATATCTGCTCAAGGTTTTTGTGCATTTATTATTGAGTTTATGTCTCCTTGTAAAATATTCAGCACTGGGTGATAGAGATTGCTTAAAGGACTGCCTCAAAGGATTTGTAAATGCTTTGCAAATACAAGAGCTCTGGCAGTAGATGTTCTACAAAGTGCCTGAAGAAGTGACCCTTACCCTCAGCAGCAAGCCAGAAGTAGCCTCTGAGAACTGCCAGCTCTGACCCAAAACTATAAACAAGACTCAGTGTTAACTGTTTTCTATATTTTCTAGAATGCTCTGTCTGACTCTCGTATTGCAAATATCTTCTCCCCGTGCAGCAATTGCCTTTTATTCTCCTATGTGTGTCTTAGTGAACATGTTTTCAGATTTTATGAAAATGAATTTAACAACTTTTTCCTTTTCTTCAATACTTCCTATATCCTATTCATGAGATAGCTTGTTAGCTCAAGATTATGAAAATATTATCTTGTTTTTCTTCTACGAGCTTAAGTTATTTTACTATTAACATTTATGAAGCACTCCATATAAAATTGATTTTTATATATACTTCAGCATATGAGTAGAAATTAATTTTTTACTCCTATTGATCCAACATAATTTAGCAAGATGCTTATGTTTTCAAATTTATGCTAGTGTTAGCTTTGTAGTAAATAAGATGATTTAAACATATATATCTACTTATATGGTTTAACCTACATAAGTATGTACATTTAGTTGTATATCTACATCTAAAATATCCACTATTTTAATTGTTATCTTGTACTTATTGTAAATAACTGATACTTCATTTTAATTATATTTCTCCAAGAGTGTTTTTGCTATTTTCTTTTTTGTACTTCCATATAAATTTTATAAATGAATTATAAACTTATGCATACATTAGAAAACAGTGCTGATAGTTTGAGATTACATGGAATGATACACAGGAAATGATATCATACAGGCTCAGGATGTAACTTCTCACATGACTTGCATGTGTGAAGCCCAGAGGTTGATCACTGCCACCACAATTTTTTTTAAATGCAAATAAAATGGTATACTAACACTCTAGTCATTCGTCCCAGGATCTCTGGTAACCAAAAATTTACAGAAACAAAAGCAACAAAAAAACAACCAACCCTTGGGAATTTTTTTTACAGCAAAAAAAAAAAGGCACCTTCGCAAAGTGTTCTAGTTAATGAACATGATATAGCCCTGAATAGCCCTGAATTTGTTTAGGGGAAATATTTCTTGGGCACTCTTAAAAAGGCCAAGGTTCCCTGAGCACTGCTGTGAGTGAGCCCAGAGCCAGAAGCAGACCTTGAGCACTGCTGGGTATGGCCTCAACCCTCCCACGGAAAAGAAGTGATTTGTTCTGCAGTTCAAATGTGCAATTTTGGGTCACACCTGGAGATGCACAGGGCTTACTCCTGGCTTTGCACTCAGGAATTACTCCTGGGGGTGCTCAGGGGACCATATGGGATGCTGGGGATCGAACCTAGGTCGGCCACGTGCAAGGCAAACGCCCTACCCGCTGTGCTATCGCTCCAGCCCCCAAAATGCAAATTTTTAATTCATCTCAATAAGATAGTTTGTTCACAATATCTAATGTTTTATGAATTTGATTGCTTTATCTGTTACTGGAGAGAGTAGGACAATTTTCCAATGTAGAGTAAATCTAATTAACTCTCCTTTTGATTCTGAAAAACTTTCTTGAATTTATAGACTTTAAAGTTAAGTGTCAGTTGCATAAAATTTTTAATTGTTATGTTATTCTATTCAATTATTGATTCTGATTTCATCAACTGAATTATTTTAAACAAACATTTCTTTCTTAAAAACATCCAACCCCATCAGAAAATGGGACGAAGAAATGAACAGAAAATTTTCCAAGGAAGAAATATGAATGGCTAAAAGGTACATGAAAAAATGCTCTGCATCACTAATCATCAGGGAGATGCAGATCAAAACTACCATGAGATACCACCTCACACCACAGAGAATGACACACATCCAAAAGAACAAAAGCAACTGCTGTTGGAGAGGATGAGGGGAGAAAGGGACCCTCCTGCACTGCTGGTGGGAATGCCGACTGGTCCAGCCCCTTTGGAAAACAATATGGACGCTTCTCAAAAAATTAGAAATTGAGCTTCCATTTGATCTAGCAATACCACTTCTGGGAATATACCCTGGAGAAAAAAAAAGTATAGTCGAAATGACATCTGCACTTATATGTTCATCGCAGCACTGTTTACAATAGCCAGAACCTGGAGAAAACCCGAGGGCCAGAGAACAGATGACTGGTTAAAGAAACCCTGGTACATCTATCAATGGAATATTATGCAGCTGTTAGGAAAGGTGAAGTCATGAACTTTGCATATAAGTGGATCAACATGGAAAGTATCATGCTAAGTGAAATGAGTCAGAAAGAGAGGGACAGACATAGAAGGATTGCACTCATCTGTGGAATATAAAATAACAGAGTAGGAGACTAATACCCAAGAATAGTAGTATACAATACAAGGAGGTTGACTCCATAGCTTGGAACTTGGCCTCACACGCTGGGGGAAAGTCATACCAAATGCAGAAGGGAACACCAAGTAAATTGTGAATGGAGATCCTGCATGGTAAGGGAAATGCATGCTGAAAGTGGACTAGTGACCAAACATGATGGCCACTCAATACCCCTATTGCAGACCACAACACCCTAAAGGAGAGAGAACAAATTGGAATGCCCTGCCACAGAGGCGGGGTGAGGGAAATGGGATTGGGCGGTGGGAGGGATACTGGGTTCATTGGTGGTGGAGAATGGACACTGGTGGAGGGATGGGCTCCCAAACACTGCATGAGGGAAAAACAAGCACAAAATGTTTGAATCTGTAACTGTACCCTCACTGTGACTCATTAATTAAAAAAAATAAACAAATAAAAAAAATTTTCTTCCTTAGCATTAGAAATACTTTTTCTGTTAACACATCTCCTTTTTTCTACTGATGTACAGTTAGCAGTAAATACTTTCAAACAACATATAGTTGCATGGTAATTACTTAACTTTTCCCATTTTCTTACATGTCTTTGTAAGCAGCATATCATTCTAATAAAGTCCGGCAACTTTTTGTTTTAACAAGAATATCTTGTATATTTGCATTTAACATAATTACTGAGAAATGTACAGCTCTTTGCTTCCTGTTTGTTTCATCTTCTCTTTGTTCCTTTTTGTCTAAGTTTTTAGAAATCTTTTTGTTGAGTACATTTTACTTCATTTTATTTTTATTAGGTTTTTAGTTATGCATTTCTTGTATTAGTACTTTGGTGGTTGCCCCAGAGATTACTATAAGCAAGCTTGATTTATTAGAGTCTTTTTCAATTTAGCACTTTGAAGATTTAAAACTATCATTACGCTTACTTTCCCCCGACATTTTGTGGCACCACTTTCTGGGAGTTTTTTTAAGTCTACATATAATTTATTGTCACAAGACATTATGGTTTTTGTCTTAGTCAAGTAATGTTGGTGTGGACTTACTTATTCACATGTTGGTATTTCCCAGTGATCTTCATCTTTTATCTGCTTTTCAATGTCCCTTTCTTCAATGTATGTTTCCAGTGCTTTGATTGCATTTCCCTACCAACAATAAATTATATAAGTTTTGATTTATCTAAAACTTTTATACTATGTCTTCATTTTGCTGAATGTTATCTTTGAGGTAGAATTCTAAGTGGGAAGTTATTCACTTGCTTGCTTATTTGTATTTAACACTTAATGATGCTATTCTTTGTGCTTCCACAACTTTTTATTTCTAGCGTTATTATTTTTCCCTGAAATATAAATTTGTCTTTCTTTTCTTCTGGCTATTTTAAATAGTTTATATTTTCCTTTGCTTTTTCGCAGTTGCATGATAATATTTTACTATGATGAATTTTTGTTCTTTTATCTGTTTTTGTTTATTTAGATAATGCGTTGAAAATGATTTTAAAAGTTACTACTCTTAATGCCTTTAAATAATTTTTATTATTGTACCTATTTCAGACTATGTAAAATTGTTGAACAGTTTACTAAAACTTTTATTTTTTATTTGAATTATATTTTCTGAACTTTATTTCAGGCATTGTGTATGGCTATATTTTCAAGTTCATTAAACTTCTGCTGTGTCTAATTTGATACCAATACAATTGAATGTTTATTTCATCTCAAATATTATAGTTTCCATCTCCCATTTCAACATTTCACTATTGGGTTCTCTCATATCTCTTTTTTCACTGTTAAATATATATGATGCCATCTCACATCTCCTTTAATTTCCTGTTCTAAATTGGTTACAACTGATTATATTTCTTATCAGGAGACATGTTTTACCCTGATTTAAATGTCTCACATTTTTCATTGATACTAGACATTGTGAGTTATACCTTCTTGGGCAATTGGTATCTTTGCATGTGCACGCTCATGTGTGCGTGTGTGTGTGTCTGTGTGTGTGTGTGTGCGCGCTCATGTTTGTGTGTGTATACAGTTGATCTAAAATGAAGTAATTTGGAAACAATTTGATCTTTTTACATGTACATTTTCTATTAGTAAGACCCATAGTAATGCTTTTTCTAAGGTTAGTTACTTCCCATGACAGAGGAATAGCATCCCTGAGAATGCCGTGTAAGTGTCTAGTTTGAAGGGTCTGGTTGATAAAGACAATTACTATTCCCACCTTTGTATCTATTCCCACCTTTGTATCTATGCCAGGTGCCCTTCTCTTATTCTTGTAGGTGATTTCTCCCATTCAAGGAATGAATGGAAAATCACTGTGCAGTTCTCACACTTCATATGCTGATCTGTGGTCTGCAACATATACATTGGGGACTTTTGAAGACTCCAGTTTTTCTATCTGGGTAATTCTCTCTTCTTTATTCTGTTGTCCATTAACTCTGATCAACCTGATCTTCCCAGACTTTCAGCTGTGTCTTTCTCCTGAACTCTATCTAGGTTGTCTTTTCCTAGATAGAGTACTTCAGCCTGGACATTTTCTTAGGAGAGTAAACCAAGAGACTTAGAGTACTAACCTTTGTTTTCAATCTCTTGCAGCTTATTGTCCCTATATAATAATCACTCTTGAAAATTGTTTTCTTTTAAAGAAATATTTTGTGACAATTCAGAAAGAAAGCAAATCAGGCTCTTTTACATCATCTTGGGCAGAAGTAAAAGTTAATGTGCTATATTTAAATTTTTTATTTGACCGAAGAACATGCTTTGGGAAAATCTTTATTTGACCAAGGTGCATACTTTGGGAAAATCTAGGTTAAAACATTCAATTTAAAGGAATAACAGAATCTTGACAAGCACTTGACACTCAATAATTTTTGAACTAAGAAATGGAATTTACCTATTAAAATTCAAATCCCTTTAGAAGTGAAACCCCTTAAATCATTAACATTCATTAGCACTGATTAGTTTATCTGAAGATTGGTTTTCCATTTATTTCTTTGTCTAACAGTGAACATTTTTAAAAAACGAAGTGAAATCGTAGAGGTAGAAAATTAGGTTTTAATAAAGGAAAAAGATAGGGTTCAAAACTTGACAACATCAAAGAATTATTGTTTTTAAAGCTTCTCCTTTTACAGTGGAAGTTAATTCTTCAGAAGCTAAGTGACTTGCTTAGCTTCGTACTGCTTGGTCTAAAAGTGCTAGGATTAGAATCCAGTTAGGTAGCACACCCATGTGTCTACTAACACATAGAAAATGGCTCTTCTTTCCTGCTAAATATAATGTAGGGGAGGGGAACTGAATGAAGTAGGATCATGGGATATTCTTAGAGAAATCCACAGTTAATAATAGACTAAATGCTAAAACTTAACTTGAGACAATAGCACGAACATACAAAATACAAGATAATTAAAAAGAAAGGAAATGTATAGACCATTAGAAGACATTAATTATATCATGAAATGGAAACAAGTGACACATATGGCAAATTAAAACAACACTGCAAACAACTAAAAACAGATCCAAGGCTACCTTCCTTTCCTCCCTTCCTTCCTCCGCTTCCTTCCTCCCTTCCTTCCTCCCTCGCCTTCTCCTTCCTTCCTTCCTTCCTTCCTTCCTTCCTTCCTTTCCTTCCTTCCTTCCTTCCTTCCTTCCTTCCTTCTCCTCACTCCCTCTCGTCCCCTCCCTCCTCCTTTCTTTCCTCCCTCCCTCCCTCCCTTCCTGCCTGCCTTCCTGCCTTCCCTCCTTCCTTCTCCCTCTGTCCCTCCTTTCCCTCCCTTCCTCCTTTCTTTCTCTCTTTCTTTCTTTCTTTCTTTCTTTCTTTCTTTCTCTTTCTTTCTTTCTTTCTTTCTTTCTTTCTTTCTTTCTTTCTTTCTTTCTTGTTCTTTCTTTCTTTCCTTTCTTTATTTCTTTCCTTTCTTTCTTTCTTCCTCCTTCCCGTCCTTTCTTTTCTTTCCTTTCTTTCTCTTTCTTTCTTTCTTTCTTTCTTTCTTTCTTTCTTTCTTTCTTTCTTTCTTTCTTTTCTTTTCGTTTCTTCTTTCTATCTTTCTTTCTTTCTTTCGTATCTTTCTTTCTGTCTTTCTTTCTTTCTTCCTTTCTCTCTCCTTCCTTCCTTCCTTCCTTCCTTCCTTCCTTCCTTCCTTCCTTCCTTCCTTCCTTCCTTCCTTCCTTCCTACCTTTCTTCCTTCTTTCCTTCCTTTCTTCTTGCCTTCTTCTTGGATCCCTTCATAAACTGGCTTCCCTTTCTATCTTGTTCCAACTGCTTTGGAATTAATAAATCATCTTTTGTCTGGATATTTATTTCTGGCCCACTGACATTTAAAGACTATTCTCTAAGCCTCTATCAATGGGTCTAGTGCCTTGACTTAGTCAATTAGTGCTCTATTTGGGGGCTGGAGTCGCGAGGCCGCTAATGCGGCCATGCGACCTTTTCTAAAACCTGAAAACATACAATCTTTGAATGGAAAACTAATTATCAAATGCCTCCTTATTAGGGTTATCTTGTTTGGGAATAGTGAGTTTTGTGTTGAAATATGGAACGTAATCAAGGTGAAGAGAAAATAAAGTGAGGTTCATCAGTTATACAGTTGGGGTGGGAGGCGGGGGTATACCGGGGATTTGGTGGTGGAATATGGGCACTGGTGAAGGGATGGTGTTTGAATACGGTATAACTGAGACATAAACCTGAGAACTCTGTAACTTTCCACATGGTGATAAAATTTTTAAAAAATAAAAATTTATTTGGGGGCTGGAGAAATAGCTAAGTAGTCATAGGCCCATAGCTTACATGCACAGGGACCCAAGTTCAATTATAGGCATTGCATAACTCCATGAATAGCATTGGATGCAGTTTAGCATAATTGGGCCCAAGAACAATCATGTGGCTGGGTCCAAGCATGGAAGATCTAACCTGACTGGCTCAGTATCACTGAGAGTGGCCCCTTGACTCCTCTGAGTACTTCTTGGGAGCACCCTCCCCCACAAATAAAAGGTATATATCCTGCACTTCAGCCTCTAGAAAAAACACTGCTGACCCAGGCAATAGGCTATGAAAGAATCAAACCCACATTGACCAAACCTTGCCTTTAAGCCTTAGTGAAGTCTGAATGAAACATTACCTTTGTCCAGATTATATTGAGCCATAAGCTCAATATAATCCAAAGAAAAACACATGCTTCTCCTTCACTCCAGCTCCTCTCTGTGTCCCATCTCACCTTTAGAGACTTGTGAGAAGAGGCAGTTTTCCAACGTACAGGTTGGCACTGGGGAGAATTAAGAGATTTTTATTTAAAGACTGGTTCTAATGCTACAGAACTGGATCCCCCCCAAAGGGCATAGACTCACTGATTGTTTTAGAGAGACATAAAATAATTAGAAACAGGGAAGTTGAGCAAGTAGGGAAGATGACCCCATTCTGCTCCAGTAGAGCATCTACTTCTCGTGGAGATGGTCTGTGGATTAGAGGGGAATGTCTCCACAGAGCACAGCTCCAGAAGCTATCAGTACTGAGTTCCACATAGGTCATCACTCTGTGACATACCCAGACCACACACAAGTGCTAGCAGTGTAGGACAGAACCTCAGGGAGCAGGAAGTGCTAGGTAAGGGATGATCACAGTTACAGACTAAGGGTCATGGCCCGTTATTTTTGGTATCATATAAACCTCTCAAGTCATAATAAGTATCAAAATCTGGATCAAATTGACACTTTCTGAATACTTTATGATACAGGTAGAGTTAGCACTTAAATTGGAGTTTCATTTACTTTCTCACATTAACTTTCCATAGACAAGGTTCTGACGATATGAAGGATCTATGGACAGAGCACTGCTCTATAGAGCAGTACTGAAACCCCCATTGAAGTAATGAGGAGACACAGGCACCAAGTGGTTAGGTAATTGGCTAAGACCAGGTAGGCCCTGAGCAATGGATCCCAGATTCTGGTTGGCCTGATGTTAGCATATCCATTTGTCTGAGCCCAGGCCTTCTGGTAGGAGAGGATAGTTTGGATCCATGTGTAATTTGGTATTAAACAGGAAAGAGCTGCTCTGCTTCCTCCTCCTGGATCCTTGAATGTGTGTTGATGTTCTACGCAACACCGATGAGAGATCAGAGCTATAGTTGTAGAAATGGGGTATGACCATGGCTCCCAAGACCTTTATTCATACTCAGAAGTGCCTTTGGACAAAATCTTCAAATTCTCCATTCCCTGGGAAAGATGGACCAACCAACCAACAAGGGCAGAAGAAATGTTTTTATTTATTAATTTGCTAATCGATTTTCAAACCTATTTATGGGTTCGTTGTTTGTTATAAAATCCTAGGATAAAACCATAGACCTCATATAGACAAGGCATGGGGCACCACCAGCCCAAAGGAAATCTATTTTCAGTCTGAAGGATCTTGAAGAGAAGTGCACGAACAAATACTTTTAAATAATTAAGGAAGAGAAACAAGATGGAGGGGACTCTGAGACCACATGGAAGGAGGCATATGCTCTGAATGGTGGGTGGGGTATTGGAACATTGTATGCGTG
The DNA here is from genome assembly GCF_027595985.1 of Sorex araneus. Taxonomy (NCBI): domain Eukaryota; kingdom Metazoa; phylum Chordata; class Mammalia; order Eulipotyphla; family Soricidae; genus Sorex; species Sorex araneus. Next base: position 21,416,295 of record NC_073303.1, on the reverse strand, counting down.
GAATCTTATCTTGCTAAAATCAGGCCAACTAGATCTTAACACATTGCCTAACCAATTGTTGTCTGTGTCTCCTCATCACTTCAATGGGAGTATCAGTACAGCTCTATAGAGAGGTACTGTATAGGCAGGGGTATTAAATATTGAATGCATGGAATCCTATCGTACCATTGTAAGTCACAGTGCTTCAAATAAAAAAAGAGAATAATATTTTTAAATAAGCATACAAATAAATAAAAATCTACTAACAATAACTAAAATCCCTTAACTTTTATCCCCCCCTTCCTTGTTAATTTCTCCTTTGGATGGACACAGTTCAACTGCTTTATTATTCAAAGTAATACAAGAGCCTAAATAGAACTTACAGCTTTAAAACTGAATATGATTTTTATTATATGCAGTAGTTAATCCAAGGTAAATTTCCTCAAATACTTTGATCAACTATTTAAGAGAATTAGGGGGACTATAGCTCAATGTAAATGTAATTAGCAATTACAAAATGAATGGAAAACGGCTGCTCTTAACTTTGAGAAGCTTAATCTAAGCAGAGAAACCAGAAAAACAAACATCAAAGGGCTTAAGAAGATGCCCTGAAACAAATCATCATGGTTCAAAATATTACACGCATATGATAGATAATTTTTCTTGTTCTAATTTGCTGACAATCTGCTGTAGCCTATATGTGACCTTTAGTCTTCGCTTTCAGATGAGGAAATCAAAACTAGAGCATTTAAGTGGCTTGTTCAACACCTCTGTCACTGTCACTGTCATCCCGATGCTCATCCATTTGCTCGAGCACCAGTAACGTCTCCATTTTGAGACTTGTTATTACTGTTTTTGGCATGCTGAATACACCACGGGTAGCTTGCCAGGCTCTCCAAGAGGGGTGGAGGAATCGAACTTGGGTCAGCCACGTGTAAGGCAAACGCCCTACTTCTGTGCTATTGCTTCAGCCAGTTGGCCATTGGTGGTTCAGTGGTAGAATTCTCGCCTGCCACTCGGGAGGCCTGGGTTCGATTCCCAGCCAATGCAACAGTCCAACACCTCACAGCTACCAAATGGCAGAACCTGGTCTCAAGAACAAGTTCTTCCAAGAGTCATTCTGGAGCTTACCTCCCCCACCCTCCCTTCTAAAGACACACAGAGTCATAGATTACATGCCAAGTTGAACTGGAAATGTACAAATCCTTGGAGGAGATAAAATGGAAATAGGCTTGGCTCAGAGCGATCCAGTATAGATGACAAAGTAGTGGAGGAGATCCATTCAAGAGTTTAAAAAGTAAAATACTATAACATGGTGGTAGAATCAGTTAAAAGGGGGGTGGGGGGGGGGGGTAGATACTAAACCAGGGAGTGTCCTTCCATTTAATGACTAGCAATGGTAGAGAAATCCAGATAGGGAAGAAAGTGGGCACATTGACCCTTAGTTCAACTTTCCTGGTTTCTTCCTCACAAGATCATTTATGGAATAAACACTAATGAGAGGGCAAAGGCACACAATCAGAGAATTTACAAGCCACTAAATCAAAAGAGACTGTGAAATTCCCGCCCGGGGATGCTAACAGTGAGATTAAGTGGATTAGTGTACTGTACCGGAATCTGGGGGATGTCGGCTGCCTGTGCTTTTGTTGTGGAGTTCTCTGCAGCAACAGTATGGTTTTAGGTCTCCCGGAAACAGATGGGTTGTGCCCTTTCGCAAACTGGCAGCGAAGAGCAGCACCCGGTCTGCTGCTCTCCCCACGTTGGCTCATTTCAGGAGGCAGCGGATACTGACATTTTACTGAGAGTTTCCAACACGGGACATGTTGGAAACCAAAAGGCAACTGGGTTAATCCTACCCACGATTTCTACACTCGGAGCTCCAGAAAGGAGCTGGGCTGGGGCGGGGGTGGGGGGTGGGCAGTGAGAAATGAAAAATTCTGGCATCCGTTTTGTGAAGAAAGAAGGAGAAGAAGACCTTTTGAGAGTATGATTCCCAAACTTGGGAGGAAATTGCCACCTGCTGTTCCTCTTGGTGTCCACGGCATAGGAAGTGGTATTCATGGAATAAGATGCACAAGCCCCACAAATTACATTTGCAGAATTTGCATCCTAACTCCCCAAAGCTAGAGCCCTGTATAGATGAGTGTACAAGCAATGTCTTGCCAGTGGTAAGAGTTTCCATCATTGGTCTATAATAAATAATGAATATCGCCCTCACCGGGATCAAGCCAGTGACATGGTATCTCTCCCCTGGCTCTAAATGGAACTCCAGATAACCTACTTTAAACAGTAATGTGTTCACAGTATGTGGGAATTAACTGCTCAATATAATAAGTACTATTGAATTTCCCATCTCCACGCAGATAAAGGGCAACCACCACCCCAAACACAGCAATAACAGTAACTGAGTGATGGGGGGAAAAAAAGGCACGAGAGCCCTGGGTTTTATTACAACCTTAAAATGGTATAGGTTAAAATCATCTTAAAGGGTTTAAAAACAGCAATTAAATCTTTCCATTTCTGTTTTCCGAGACTGCAGCTGAGAAAACCGGGGCCCTAACAGCCATACGGTGCTAGCCTTGCTAATAACGCTCTGTGAAAAATCTCATTAATTCAGTCTGGCTCTTCAGATCAGCCGCTAAATCCTTGTATTGTCACTCATCCTCTGGCCTTTTCAGGATTTCCATAGCCTAACTAGCAGTATCTCCATGGAAACCAAGCAGTCCTGCTTCGCACATCCTGGAACTTTTTGTTCCTGACAAAGCTTGACAAATCACATGCAGCATGGAGAGTTTAACACAGCGAACCAAATCCTGACCCGCACTTAGAAATGATAAACCCGAGCACACCAGCTTTATTATAAATGATTTCCTTACAAGATCCTCAACCAAGCCGGTGAAATGTTGAACCAGACAAGTTTCAAAACCCAGGTGCTGGGGGCGGAGGGAGGAGGAGGGAGGGAAGGCAAATGAATGAATAAACAAACAAACAAATAAATAAATAAATAGTGAAGAACCCTAGGCATGTTCAGTTGTAGGTTAGGCCATCTCATTTGCTGTCTAATTGACTTCATTTGAAAGTAAGCAAAGAAGAAAATGAGTGAGAGGGAAGCTATTTTGGGCCATTTCTGGTCAGACGTGGTCTCTCTTTTCTGCTCTGAGTAGAAAGGAAATCTAAACCCATATATCATATATATATATATATATATATATATATATATATATATATATTCCCTCCTAACTCCTATATAGAGTCACAGACCACTGAACAAAATCCAATGCCACATTCTGGCCATCCAGTTTGTTCTCTCTGGAGCTGAGGTTCAAAGGTCTGGGAAAGGGGAAGGCCTGGCCTCACTGCAAAAAATGCTGAATTCCTTCACAAGGGCAACATAAAGCCAGTGGATCCAGGATCTCTTCTTTGCCCTCCTGTTTACCCAAGGGCCTCCCATCTTCTCTCCCAAGGACCCTCTATCCAGGTGAGGGAGCCAAGTTGGAGATCCCACCAGAGGGGCACACTGTATGGAGAGACTGAGAAGAAGGCAGGGGCGTGTATGGGGCTGGACATCGGTGCAGACTTGGACCCCTCTGAGAGAGAATGCACCACACGAATGTGCCTTGGGTTTCCTCTCTCACTTCTTCACAATGACATAGAATGTCATGGCTTAGACATTGGAAGGAAACATTGCCACAGAAGTGGGGATCAAGGTGGCACAAAGCCAAGTGAGGGACCATCGTGTGTTCTGAAGAAGGTCCCCCCCTTCATGGCCACCTCTGTCTCACTACTGCTTACTTCCTCCTGAGGACACTTTCTGAGGGCCAGGGAGACAAGGATGTCCAGTAGTAACCTCTATGACCCAGGAAGAAGAAGGCTATGGGCTTCCTTTGGTGTTTTTACAGCCACCACACCAGCAATGGTGAGACGTGACCCGGAAGGGGAGGAGAGAGAGAGAAACACCACCGGTTTCAACTTGATTCTGCAGGCTGGAGTGATAGTACAGCAAGTAGGGCATTTGCCTCACCCGTGGCCAACCCGGGTTTGATCCCCAGCATCCCATATGGTCCTCCGAGCACCGCCAGGAATAATTCCTGAGTGCAAGGCCAGGAATAACCCCTGTGCATCGCCTGGCGTGACCCCTGAAAAATGCAAAAAAGAGAAAAAAATAAAGCCAATTTGATTCTGGCTCCCTGGTCTTGGCCTAGGACAGACATGGAGGTTCATCAAGGATCTGAAACAAGAGCTCTATCTCTAGTCCTTCTTGGTATTGAGAGGGTAGTGCTCTGGACAGGCCATGAAGCTGTAGCACTTGGGAAAACCTCCTTTGACAAACCAGGTGGGACTAGTTTTGACCTGTGTTGGCAACCAGATCTATTCTTCCTTACCCAGGAACTGGCAGCACCAAAGTTTACAGTTGTAAACTGGATGTTTACAGCAGTGACTGGTTCTGGACACACTGTACAAGTTCTGCAAATATTTGCTGGTTAACTGAACTGGTGCTGGACTACGGCACTATTCCTTCTGATTCTTCAAACTTGGAGGAAATGAGGCTTTGCCTCATTTCAACCTTCAGTGAACTTTACTGCACTGTCTTTGAAAGTTGAGGCGATATACAGTAATAATGAGAATGTACTAACAATAATAATAATAGCTGCCAGCTCTTACCAGCTCTTACTCCATACATACCTGCATTCTTTGGAGTGTCTTACATACATACATTTCCTCCTTTAATCCTCAGAGCTATTTTCTGAAGAATATGCAATTAATGTGCCTATATTAACGTAATTTTATTAGCAGAATGCTGAGACACTGGGATTCATTCTTTTGCTCTGGTTCCCAGAGCTGACTAGTGATAGAGTGAGGTTTGAACACAGGCAATCACATTCACCCATTTCCTTTTTCTCTCTCCTGAAGCTGTTGACGCTGAGCACTTCAACCAGAGTAATCAGCCCATCGTCATAGCTAAAAATTCCTGAGTGTCTGCTACATGCCAGATGCCATTCTAACTTCACCAGCATCACAACAATTCTGCAGAACCCTTACTGCAAGGTAGTTCTTAGTATAAGCATCATTTTACAGATGTGGAAATGGAGCTACAGAGAGACCAAGTAACTGATCCAAAGTTATAAGACTAGTTGAGTCGGCCGGGATCCCTATTCTTCTGATTTCCTTGATAAATACAGAGACAGCTAATATCAGGAAGCATTATTCCAGGCAAATGTGGTTTTCTTGTTTTTGTTTTTGTGTTTTTTTTACCCATGAATATCTCTAGGCAACCCACCAGATAAGTCTGGTATTATGAAGTTCTCATTCCCAGACCTTCTCTGCTGCTCTCATTAGAGCTGCCCCAAACAAGTGAACGCCCAGTTATTTCTTCAGCTGGTTTTAAGACATGGCAGGCCAAGTTCTCTGGTCTTCTCCCAGGCAACCAAGCTCAGAATGGTGTGGGTCCACATTCTGGGCCATCAGTAAGTTCTGCCCAGTGTCTCTCTTGCTCTCCAGGAGCTCAGCCAGCTCTCATGGGATGGAGGGATATTGGTAGCGTGCAGGGAGCTAAAATTAGGCCTCCCAGCTGTGTTTTGGCTTTGCAGGCGCATGCATGTCTGCTCCATTCTTCAGCATCGGGTGTTTAAATATATATGAAACCCACTCTCTGAAGTGCCCGGGAAGCACAGAACTCTTACACCTTTTCTTTTGTATATCGTTGTAGTTCAGAGGCCCTTACTTCTTTTTACTGCCCCTGCAATGACATTTTCTCCATTTCTGTTGTCTGCCACGGGTCACTGTCCCCAGAGAGCTTGTCAACATCCTTCAGACCCCCAGGAACTATGCTTTCCAGAGTGATGACCTCTTCTGTAATACACTGGTGGCTAGATGTAGCACCCAAGTCTGAACTAAAGGGAAGCCAAGAGCTGATTCTTGGAGCAGGGAGTGATGAGGGCTGGCGTGATATCATGGGACATGGGGTAGAGAGGAGATGAAGTTCCTGGCCCAGGTTAAGGTAAACAGGGAGGGATGTTCGAGAGAGCAAGCATGTCCCTGTTGAGTTCCTTTGAGCAAATAAACACTCTAGACTGGGTGGCTTGTAAACACCATAGATTTATGTCTCACCGGTTCTGGAGGTTCACAGCCCAAGGCAGAGGCCTGAAAGGATCAGTGACTGGTGCAAGTTCTTCTTGCATGTACCTAGAACACCATCTTTCTGCTGTGCCCTCACAGAGGGAAGGAAATGGGAGGCACTCTTGGAGGTCTGTTTTATAAGGCATAAATTCCATTCATGACGTCTCACCCTCTTGGCCTCCATAGCATTCTGTTCAAGGCCCCTAAAGTCACCCTAAAACCTTCCCTGCCACAGTGTAAATAAGATCTCAGCACAGGAAGTTTGAATACCATAGCAGACCTCCCTCCTCAAACCCAAAGAGTTAGCCATAGAGAACTAGCATGACAGAGCAGGGTTTAGCTAGTAGTGTCTAGAATATTGCTGTGGGTTGATCCAGGTAGAGTGGATGCTTTATCACTGTTGTGCCATAGAACTTCCAGTGACAATGGAATTGTGAGACAGCAGCACTAACCAATGAGACTCCGTTAGCCTTATGTGATGATGAAGGACTTGACATGCAGTCAATGTGGTTGAGGTGAAACAAAGTGGCATGGTGAAATTTAAATGCTCACATACGGCCAGTGCTGCCCCATGGGACAAGGCAGTGGGTAAAGGAAGGGACTAAGAGGTCAGTGCTTAGGGGAAAAAATGAGACTGGAACCCACTTGGCACAACTTCAGGCTCCTATTCTAGCTCTGGTCTCTATGTAGCACTGCCTTAAATCGTTCAACAGGTGGCTGGCTTTCTAGTCTCATTGCAGGTGCCCTGGTGGGAAGCTCTCCCTTTCCTCTTCTGCAGCCCATTTCAGGAGAAATAACCCTTTTACAAGGAGATGCTGCATAGCCAGAACTGTGTCCTGCATCCCTGGAAAGCTCATATTCAGAGTCTCTCTTCTCCTTTTAAGCAGATCTTCCTGCTTGATGGTGTTCTCATCTGCTGATCTCCTTCCACCACCGCTGCTCTGTTTCCAGACTTTTCCTCTCTCTTGGGAACCCCTGATTAACATTCACCTACATAATCATATGTCCACACAACAGCCCAAATGATCTTTTAAAAACATGGATTGGAAACTCTCACTCCCGTGTGTTCAATCATCCAGGCATTTCCCAGGGTGTGATCCAATTTTGATCTACTTCTCTTTCTCATCGCATACTACGCTTGCCGCTGCCTCCCCATTATGTCATCCTGGGCAGTTAACACTCAATAAATCCCTGGGGGTAGGAGCCTGTCTGTCAGGTACAAGGCTGGGATGTAGTATCTGGTGTGTGGACAGTGCCAAAGAGCTCTTAGATGTGTGGGTGAGTCCAGGGCCATGTTAGCTGTGTACTATTACTAACATTGCATGAGTGTAATACTCATATAAACTAGTGTGACAGTCAAATGATGGTATATTCTTTCCATGTACTCAACCTGTTTGGAGGACATTTTCACAAGGGTCATGAAACCAAAATGAAAAGTGTGTGTCTTATGGCTGAGATATAAACCAGAAATGAGACTTTTTCTATGTTTGTGACTCTCTTTTTCCTCACCTCCCCTACAAAAACTGTTTTGAACTTTGGTCTCTAAATATACCCCTTGCTCTTTCCTACCCATGAATGAGCCTTTTCCATTTTGGAAAACAAAAATTACTCCACAGAGAAATAGTCTCATGTGTGGGCAGCAAGATATCAAGTGAACCCCTTAAAACCTTACATACTTGTTTCAGTAAAGAGTCTACCACAATTTTGCAATTAATATTGTACAATCCGTGGTCAACATTCCACAGGGATAGTTGGCATTTAACTGTTTAAATGCAAAAATAACCCAGGTACCATTTTTTTTAACTTTTTTTGGTTTTTTATTTTTTTAAATTTTGTTGAATCACCGTAAGATAGTTACAAACTTTCATGTTTGAATTACAATCTCACAATGATCAAACACCCATCCCTCCACCAGTGCACATCCCCCACCACCGATATCCCCTTTCCCACCCTCCCTCTGCCTCCATGGCAGACTATTTTCCCCATAATCTCTCTCTACTTTTGGACATGATGGCTTGCAACACAGACACTGAGAGGTCATCATGTTTGGCCCATTATCTACTTTTGGCACGCATCTTCCATCCCACCTGACTCCTCCAGTCATCATTTTCTCTGTTATCCCTTCTCTATTCCATCTGCCTTCTCCCCTCCATTCGTGAAGCAGTCTTCCAGCTATGGGGAAATCCTCCTAGCCCTTGTATCTACTGTTCTTGGGTATCAGCCTCATGTGATGTTATTGTATACTCCACAAATGAGTGCAGTTCTTCTATGTCTGTCCCTCTCTTTCTGACTCATTTTACTTAGCATGATACTCTCCATGTTTATCCACTTATAAGCAAATTTCATGACTTCATCTCTTCTAACAACTGCATGGTATTCCATTGTGTAGATGTACCAAAGTTTCTTTAACCAGTCTTCTGTTTTAGGCCACTCGGGTTCTTTCCAGATTTTGGCTATTGTGAACAGTGCTGCAATGAATATATAGGTACAGATGTCATTTCTACTGTTCTTTTTTGCATCCTAGGGATATATTCCCAGAAGTGGTATTGTGGGGTCATATGGAAGCTCAATTTCTAATTTTTGAAGGACTGTCCATATTGTTTTCCAGAAAGGCTGGACCAGTCGGCATTCCCACCAACAGTGAAAGGTTGTCCCTTTTTTCCCCACATCCTCCCAGCACTGGTTGCTTTTGTTCTTTTGAATGTCCAGGTACCATTTCCATTGGCCATCCTTTCCTCACTCTAAGTCTTCTGAATTCTCCAATCTTTCCATTTTTTTTAACACTATCACCCGGAAGTGATGCCCTTGGATTCAATCTGCTCAATTTTTTTTTTTCTGAGTCTAAGCCTTGAGCTTGTGAACAGGTTCTCCTTGGGACTCACCGGGGGGAGTCCATGAAGGAGGTATCTTTGGGAAACCTTTTATTAATAAAAGCTCATGATTTCCTCCCACTAGAGAATCTCCTTCCCCTGCATATGGCCACACACCTTCCACTCTGCCGAAAGGACGTGGCAGATCACCATGGTGGAAAGTGGCAGAGTGCCCCGTCAGCTTTGCCACCACACACTTGCCAGCAGTAGTTTCTGCCCACGAATTCTCAGGTCTGCACACCCTGGCCCTGCCCTCACCTTTCTGGTGAGTGTCACAGGCTGCAATGGCCAAGTGGGGGGTAACCTCCAGTGCCTACGCATGTTAATTGCCTCTTTAAAAGAGATGGACCTTTAAGGAGGCAATTTCATTAAAATGAAATCCAGTGGATGCCCCTAAAAGCCCTAATCCCAAGAAGCTGGTGTCCTTATAAGAAGAGATTATAAGACAGAGGTTTATACAGATTAGAAACGGGGAGAGAACCCCCTCGACCTTCCAAGCTGAAGCTTTCAGGGGAACCAAGGGGCCAGCATCTTGCTCCTGGATGTTGCCGCAATTTCCTCCCAAGCTGTGAGGCCGTAGGTTTCTGCTATTTCCCTCCCCCAAGGCTGCTCTGCTTAGTGAAGGGACCCCCAAACTGACAAGCATAGCCATCCTTCAGGAGCCTGGCTCCCCCTTTCCTGCCTTTGATCTTCCCTGGCCCCAACTCTGATCGGGTACCAGCAGACCTACACCAACCATCACATTTGTACCCTCAGATGTGAAAAGGCTCTGCCCGCTGGAATGCCCTGTGAGAACGATTTGTTGCCAGGGGGCAGAGACAACCACCTGGGAAAACCCAAAAGCCACATCCCAACTGCCTTCTCCATGAATTCAGAAAGGTTTCAGGGTACAGACAAAATGAGATCAAAATCATGTAGTGGGCTTCCCTGGGGGTGCCATTCAACTGTGGAATCTTTTGAGTGTTAGACCAATGGGAGGGAAAAGGGCCACATGGGGAGGATTCAGTGTGTGAGTGATGAAAGAAAGAGAGAGCAAATCAGGAAGAGCACATCAGGTTGGACCCCAGACTCATCTGAGACTTTGAGAGAAAAGAGACTTTCTGAAGGACTCTGCTTTCTTAGCCAGGTGACAAAGTGGCAGGCCTAGTGGGCAAGGGAGCCTTTCCCCAATCTCTCCTCTGGAAGGACTGTAGGGGGAAGACAGCAGTCACATTGGCAGCCCATGAACTTACAGATGGGAGATACAAAGAGACATTTCCCAGTTCTAGAGGAGTCTAGAACTGCTCACAGGTCCCTTGGGAAAGGTTTTGAACACCACCAAGGTAAGACTGGGGAGGTTGGAGATCTTCCACCATCATTCTGGCAGTCAGAACATGCCTGGAAAATTCCAGGAGCTTCTCCTTGACCTCATACACATGATGTCGGTGAGAACAGGGGAAATTGGAGGCTGTGGTCAGCTCAGGTCGGCCATTCGAATGAAAGCTCTATTTCGGGAAGCGAGATCTCGTGCTCTCACTCTCCCAGTGGCATCTTCCAAAAGCCAGGAATAGAAGACGTTTTATGACTTGGGTGAGGAGGCTGAATTTTGATTGCTCAAAGAGGTAGACAAAAATAAGAGCAGTGCATGCCACTTGGGGAATAGATGGCTTCTGTTTCGCTCAAATCAGTTCTAATGAACTGCTGTCATTAGGAATGTGCTTTGGGGATTCTCCAAATTTGATTTAGATGCTAATGGAATAGTGGCGGATGTGGTAGGCAAGCTTCCACATCCGCCCTTATAGACCTCAAAATAAATACCATAAGAGGTTTTCCTAAAGCCACAATGTTCCCATCCTGGTTTTACTCACATTCCTGTCCAGCCTATGACCCATGGCTCCAACCACTGTCTAATGCCCACTCTGTCCTTCTCACCTTGTCCTTCCATGACTCCTGCTCAACCAAGCCAACTGTTAGACCAACCTAACCACCACCACTACCACTTCACCACCTATGGCAGCATGTTAAATTCTGCTTAAACCTCTACACCAAGTGGCTCCTTTTACATTCTGTATTTTCCACACCCCTCACCACTGGCTTCTTCCCTATAGCTTACAAATATGTTTATGATGCTCCCTTTGAAAGAAAACAGCCAACCTCTCCTTAGTTATCACCTCAACTTCTCCTTCCCTTACCACCCAAGCCCAGAGCAGAGTAAGTCTCTGCTTCAATCCCCTTCGACCACAGCATTTTTGCATGTCTGCCCACTGCCAACACTTCATAAGATTTGCCTTGTTCATAGCCAAGGGTATTCGAGAATCTTTTGTTTCTTTTCTTTTACATTATAAAGGATAACCACTGTATTCCCCACAAACATTTGTTTTCCTCAGGGCACAGTTTTCTTTCTCATTCTGAAATGCTTAATGCTGCTAACTATGCACCTCTTCTATGCATACCCACTTGAAAAAATAATAATAAAAGAATCTCTCCCTTTATAATCTTTTAAAAATTTGACGTGTGTGGTACTGCTCTCTTTCGAAATGCCCTTCAGACTCCAGCTTCAGGGGAACCCTTGCCTCATCTTTACACATTCAATTCAAGTTTTCTATCTCAATGAATTTCTTCCTTGATCCTCCAAATACAAAGTGCCACTTCTCTTCAACAAAGTCTCTCAACACAGTCTCTCTTAGAGTCGTCCTAGCACATCACCGACTGCATCTAGAGTCAGCTGCTAGGGGAAGCAGCTGAAGAGAACTTGCAGTCAATTGTTCTCAAAACACAGAAATGGGTGTTGTGCCCAAGACAAAGGAAATGTGTCTTGGGACTGGTTATCCCCTGTAAATTGCTGATTTGTTTTCCTTCATCTACAATAGGATTTCTCAGAGTGGGTGATACCATGCCCCAGGGATGCTGGAATAATCTAACCAATAACCTTGGTTGCAATAAGGGCACACTTTGTTTTTATGTCTTAAACATGGTAGATTTCCAGGGGACTACTTGTGATTATTTTTTATTTTTCAGGAAGGTGGAAGTGGGCCAAAAAATTTGGGAGTCTCTGCTTTAGAAGAACATTGGAACAACAACTTGGAGAAGGCAGGGTGCTATTCAAAGGATGGAGCTGAAAAGTCCAAAATGATTAATTCAGAGTTGTGTGATTTTTTTTTCTAGTGAGACCTGTGAGTGAAGAATTCTAGGACAACATTTCCTGAAGAGTATGCTAGGAAAAAATAATATACTATTATATACAGAAACACATGCAATTGTGTAAAGGTAGCCATGACCAAGTATTTTGCAACACAATGGGCAAAACCCACTAGCAGATATCATAAACTCCACAGTAAGTGATGTGCTGCTTGACCTCACCTGCCAGCACCCCACCCCTCCCCACCGTTTCCATCAGACTGACTTGAGACCTGGGTTTGGAATGGCATAAATTCCAGTCAAGCATTGGTTCAATTCTGAGGTGATTTTGAAACTCTAGATTGCGTTTTGGGGAAAAAAATTGTTTCAAAAATTATGTGTGTGCCATTTCATTTTGAACTTATTCCGTGTGTGTGTGTGTGTGTGTGTGTGTGTGTGTGTGGTGTTTGTGTGTGTGCTTGGATAAGAACGTGCTTGCATGCGAAATGTGAATGTGTGTGAAATTTGTTTATTGAGGGCGAAATAGGCTATATATTATAATTTAATAAAATTAATGGATAATGAGGAGAATAATTTGAGCATATTAAGGCCATAGATTTTCATTTTCAGGAGCCTCGTTTCTTGCTGCAGTGACGCTCCCAAGCCCCGAGCAGGCTCACCGGTTTCTTCTTCAGCACAGACATGCTTCCTGGCCTGTCTGTACCTTCCAGGCCGGGTACTGCAGGCCCTCAGGAGGCAGGCAGCCATGGCCAAAAAGGAGATGCAGGCAGAAGGGGAAATCCTGTCTGATGCCTTCTGGGAGTGGAGAAAGAGGCAAGGCAGAGATGCTCTGACGAGTGGTCTGACCTCCAGTAACCCAGAGGAGACAAGGAAGACCAGACAGAGGGACTAGTTCCTTGCTTTTGCTTTAGAATGCCACCAGGGGCTGTCCCCTGGAACAAATTTGTGGCTATGCAAGGCTGATGGAGCAAGAAAGCAGACCACCATGAGATCACCCAGCAGGGACCCTTGTCAACAGCGTCAAGACCCAAGCAGCATCCTTTCTCCATGGGGATCAGCAAAGAGACCTAGAGTTTCCCCAGGGGACCACCCAGACACTGGAGTCTCCCCCGAAAACCATGGAAGTGACTTGAGCTCCTGGCCCTCCACGCCAGACCGCATATGCAGAAGCAGCAGAGAGGAAGGAATAGTCCTGAGGAGGTCCACATTAGCCAACACTGTGTGCCAAATTCTCCTCAAAGTTAGAGGCTAGAACTGATGACTATCTTCTCACACAGTCAGGAGTGCAAGAATGATAGAGCTGGATGGTTCTGACTTGTGTGTGTGTGTGTGTGTGTGTGTGTGTGTGCGTGTGTGTGTGTGTGTGTGTGTGTGTGTGTGTGTGTGTGTGTGTGTGTGTGGTCAAGGTGTTGGGAAGGGAACAGGTATCTAGGAACTTACCTGCATTTGGAGGATCCACTTTAGCGATGGCTCATGCTCTCGAATGGCCATTCCGGCCATTAATTGGAAGTCATAGTTCTTTGCTGCCCTAAGTATGCTCTTTATATGGTGGCCATTTGCTCTTTTTTTTTTTTTTAAGTAATTCAAGCAGCAAGGTAGAAGTAGCAAAATAGGAAATGACTTCTGAATGACCTCAGAAGTCCTATCCGTGTACCTCTGCCATTTTGTCCTTGAGAGGGGACAATGCATGAGTGAAGGCCGGGAGTGAAGGCTCTTGTGAGTCATCTGCAGGCTGCCTTCCACAGGGGCACCTCTCCTGGCTGAATAATGAGCAAAATGCTGATTCAAGCAGAAGAAATGGGCTGGGTATGAAGTTTCTTTGAAGAGAAGTACCCCATCCATTCATAATGATGGGGCTTCAGAAGCAAGGTGATATTTTGTTATTGGAAGTGAAAAATATATGTTCACCCTGTGCTAAGTTGTACTACTTTATTGCTCGTCTTACTTGAGTTTGATTCTATAGTCGACAAATCAGCACAGTTCTTTCTAGGTTGGGATTTGGGAATTCTTACTGATTTATCCAGGGTTTGAACTCAGGGCCTCATGTCTGATAGATCCTCTAAGTTAGATCCTCTCGCTCAGGTATGTGGGTTTGCGCATATTTCTTATGCTTCATTCTAGATTATTCTTCTTAAACATGGATAAAATAGTTTATCCAGAAAAGAAATGTGCCCTGCCAATCAGAAAAGAAGAATTGAAAAATGTTCAATTTTTCAAAGCAATAAACTTACTGGAATGGTGGGAGGGGAGGGGAGCAAAGGTGTCAGAGGGTCAGGCCTGTGATACTCTGGCTTCAACATCAAGAGGGAACACCTTACCTTAGCTAACCCCCTCTTCCATGCACTGGGCAGTCGGGCTCTATATTGTCCTGGTGCCTGCTCCTTATGAGGAAAAACCCTGAAAAGGGAGGAGCACCACGTCCTTTCAAGGAGCTCCCGTCAGGACTTCAGGCAGTGACTTTCACAAAAAGTCTCTGTAGGACTCAGGGCTTGGAAATGGCATTTTTTTTCTGCAACGGGATTCTAATAGTATTCCAAGCTCAGGTTTCCAGGATAATTGAAACCTTTGGTATTAATTGGAGAAGAAATGGGGTAGAGGAGGCGGGGAACACAAAAACCTTTTCCTGCCATCACGGGAAAAGTTCATGCTGTGGTTGGGGAGAAACAAATAGCTTAGTGTCTTGCTTTGGTCCCCAAGTGGAGGAGGGGAAACAGGAGAAGGGGGTTGGTGGGGGCAGTGCTGAGTCCAGAGAGAAATACTCTTCTGTCTGCCTTTCGGGTTGGCAAGGGACAGATGGCTCGGCTTGGCGCACTGAGAAAGGAATTCCGAAATGCTTATTATTTCAAAACTTGCGGCTTTGCGCCCAGGCACCCACGGGCCTGAGCCTCATGCACATGTTATGGATTCGTCAATCAGCAGGCATCAGGACTTTCCCCAGCAACGGGCACGTCCACATGGACACTCAATAAATAGCATTCAGTGGCGATGAAAGGGAAATCATGCAATTTTAAAAATATTATTATTGCTATACCAGAGGGAGAACAGAGCAGTCCAGTAGACAGAAGTGAGAACTGCAAATAGAAAGTCTCATTTTGCAGTCAGTTGCCTTTGATTTGCATCTACTTAAGGGCCCTGGGCTGTGGGTTACAGCAAAGTGGAGCCTCTCTCCCCACACCTACTCTCCTCCTTTTCTTCCAAATCATCCCCATAGGCCTGAGAGCTCACAGTGGGATATGCCAATACTACAGATCCAGAAAAACTTCCAGAAACTATCTCAGGAGAGAATGGAGGATCCAGGCAAACTTAGCCTAGAACTGACTTGTCAAAGAGCTGGTGTCGGGATCTTCAAAGTCAGAGTCTGGGGTCTTTCCCTCACATTAACCAAAGTGACAACTAGACTGTGTTCATGGGTCATTCATAAACAGGACTGATACTTTCCAAGTCTTGCCTGTAAAGTAGACAGTCAAATTGGACGTTATACGTATACATTTTTAGTGGAAACTCATCTCAAGTTGCCAACACAAAGCCTCTGATAGAGAACTGAATTCTCTCTGTAGCCTGATCTGTAACATGAAAGATGTACTCGCCTCACCAAGTTAGAAAGATACACTGAAAAAAAAATCTTAAATCATGCCTTATTAGAACAAATGCATGAAAAATTGATCATGGGGAGTTTGGAAAATAATTATAATGTTTATAGAATTAAAACCACTGGCCCCACCTTAGCCCTTTCAGGAAGATTCATCAGCTCTTTTTTGTTTTCATGCCTACATTTCTCTCTCTCTTAGTCCTGTCCTCATTTTCATGTCCTTGGGAATCTTTGTGAAGCTTTGGGCTCCTGAGTTCTGGGCCTGCCTGCCTGTCTCAGGGGACTTGACAGCTTTTCATGTTTCAGGGACTGTGTTTAAAAAGAATTGACACCCAGACTTTTATTTCTTTTATTGAGCACACGAAGGCTCTTTTAGGGAATTCACTGAATAGGCATATAGGAGTGACCCCAAAGCTCAATGTCTGGAGGCAGGGAAGAGAATGGGAAGCAAACTCACCCCAACAGTGAACAAGACACAAAGTGGGCTTTGTCCCCCCCTCCCCTGGGAAGAGATGGGAATTTCTGCCACAGTGAGGCACTGTGGACCACCATAGCAGAACAGCTACAAACACCTTCAGCAATGGAGTCAGTGCCTTCCGAGATGAAGAAGCAAGTCTCTCTCTTTCTCATCTTCCCTCTCAGTCCATTTCTAACCCAACCAGTTGGGTTAGAGACTATAAGAACAAGTAACCCAGCAGTACAAATGCTTCTTTAATAAGATGAGTCTTTCTTAGTGGAGAGCTTTGGTGTTTGTGGAGAGCATGGTGTGGGGTGGCCAGAACTATTTCTTTGCTCACTGGTAGCTCTTTAGAGAGATTATTCCAGTTTGTCTTGTCATTGGTTCTCTTTCCAGGGGGTATCCAATGAACAAGACAAAACATGTTACCTGGGATCTGATTCCACATCACATCGGTGACGTTTATTTATTTCATTTTCACTTGACCACAGGATCCCCTGCTATCTCACCCCACATTTTCCTGAATGTTTCTAGGAGAGTGTGGATGAGATTAGCTTTTGGCTTGGTAGACTGGGTAAAGTAGATTGCCTGCCCTGATGCCTCATCCAATCAGTAAATGAATGGGTACAACAAAAAGATTTATTCAAGGAAGAGTAAGTTTATTTAGCTTAACTGTCTTTGAATTGGGACATTGACTTTTTTCTTTAGTTTAGACTATCCCTGGGTCTTGAAACTGTAAATTTTTAATTCAGATGGGAACTCCAACTCTCCCGGGTCTCCGGTTTGCCAAGTTATATCACTGTGACTCATGGGACTTGCCTGCCCCATAGTGACATGAGCCATTTTCTCAGACCGTATCTCTCTGTTCACATACCAACATATGCATCCTTTCTTTTTCTGTCGGGAGAATTCTAACTCCTCCTCTCTCCCTCAGGCCCCCCAAACCCAGATCCCTTTCCCCAGCATCCACTCCCCACACCCATGGAATTGTACATCTCTCAGTAAGACAGTTCTGGGAATCTCTTCAGAGTTAGGTCAACTATTTGAAATTGCAATTCCAGTTCCAGTCCGGTGTCTTCGGTGCCAAATCCTAAGAAAAAGATGGATGAGAACGAGAAGGGAAGGAAAATGTATGCGAGACCATGATTGATGGGGAACATCTGAAGCAGCTCCTTTGTGTGCTGCATTTTTGTTCAGAAATTTGTGTTCCTTGCTTGGTTTTGCACTTAACAGTAAATACTTCCATTTAGATCTGTTAGGTTTTCCAGAAATCAAAACGCCTCTGTGGAATGAGGATTTCTTTGCTTGCACAATGAAACCAAATGTTTGGAGCAGAAATGGTACTGATTGCTCCAAAAAAGGAGAATTTAGGGACGGGGGAACCATTTAGAGTGTGAGGCCTGCATGGCTACTAGATTGTTCTCCAACTTATTGGTAAGTGATAATTAGAGGCATCCTATTCCCCTCTTCAACTCTTCCTCCTCTTTCTCTTCCTACGCCTCCTCTTCCTCTACCTCCTCCTCCTCCTCCTCCTTCTCTTCCTCCTCTTACTCCTCCTACTCCTTTAAGTTGGGCCACACCTAGCTGTGCTCAGGACTTTCTCTCATCACTGTGTTTGGAATCACTTCTGGCAGGGCTCAGGGGACCATATGGGGTGCCAAAGATCAAGCCCAGGTTGGCTGTGTGCAAGGGAAATTCCATACTTGCTGTACTATCTCTCCTGCCCCCAGAGACCTTCTTGATCCTTCTTGTATCTGATCAAAGGGGACATAGAACTCTGATGACATAGAACTAATCCAAATACAGAAGCTGAGACAGCTCAGAGAGAGGGACCAGTTCTCCACCGACTCAAGCCACTGACACTGCCTTGGATTGTGTAGGGGGTAATTTATGAGAGCAGCGCACGTCCAGGGGAGTGAAATAAGGCCGTGCGCTCCGTGGCAGTCATAATGAACAAAATAAATCCCATCGTTGTGCAGATGTTCCATGAGGGCTGTCAGTATGTCGAGGAAAATTTACTCCCTGCCTCCGATGCTCGAGACACACAGTTCCATGCCAGGAATAAGCACACAGAAGGAGGAGATAGCACCTGGGAAGCTTTGCAGCAGTGTGAGGGGTGGTGCACACACATCACAGCCGCATGCCCCAAAGCCTTTGTTTTTTTCTACCACAACTGACAGCAAAGCTACTTTTTTTTTCCATTTTTCTAAATTGAATCACAGTTGTTTTCAACACTTGTGTAAATTAACATTTACAAAGTTGTTCGTGATTGAATTTCAGTCAAATAATGTTCCAACACTCTTCCCTTCACTAGTGTACTTTTCCTACCATCAATGGTCTGCCCACTGTCCTAACTACTGTGGCACACACTTTTCTCTCTTTCTCTCTCTCTCTCTCTCTCTCTCTCCCTCTCTCTCTTCTCTCTCTTACTCTCTGTCTCCTTTTGAGCCTTATAGTTTTCAGTACAGATAATGAAAGGCTATCAGCTATATCCCTTTACCTGTGCCATTAGCCCCCACACACTCTTGTGGTAAGGCAAAGCTACTTTGTAATCCAAGTGCTTTGCTAGGGAACCTTTCTCTTTTTTTGCAATTTTTATACATTTTATTTTCATAAAGTAGTTCACAATAGTTCACTACAGATAATATTCAAAGACCCATCCCACCAGCAAGTATCTTCCACCACAAAAGAGGGACATGAAGGTTGATGTGTTTCATTCTGGAGCCATTTAAGCCCATATACAAGAGAATACAAGCAAGTATGTTAAAACCAAACAAATGTGTGCTATTTTAGGTACATCAGTGTGTTAGAGTGTAAGAGGTTGTGT
This sequence comes from Sorex araneus, assembly GCF_027595985.1. Taxonomy (NCBI): domain Eukaryota; kingdom Metazoa; phylum Chordata; class Mammalia; order Eulipotyphla; family Soricidae; genus Sorex; species Sorex araneus. Next base: position 21,397,339 of record NC_073303.1, on the reverse strand, counting down.
GGCTGTGAATGTGGCCGCGCATGTGGCCACATGCTCCAGGAAATACTGCATCCACTCTCTTCTGGGTGCTTTATTTTATAGTCTCTGGACCTTGGCCATTGATGAGATTACATGGTACCGGGGGGAAGTTTGTGGGTGTGACTGCCAAGCTACTGGAAAACTGGAGAGCTGGGTGGAGAAGGCCCAGTCCCGATCTGAGCAGGCTTGGAGAGCTCAGTCACGGGTCCCATAGACCTGGGTTCCTCTGATAGTTCCTTCATGGGTGAGGCTCGTCCAAGCATGTGGAGAGTGGCCTTAAGCATGGCTGTGGCAGGGTTATGGAGGTTTTCAGGTGCCAAGGTTCTGTTTGGGGTGGGGAGGGAAACTCAACCCGCCTCCCTCTGAGGTGCCCCAGTGAAGTCTGCCTGGCATGGGGTCAGAACATTCTGTGGCGCTCTCTTCTGGGAGTTTTATTTTTATTAAATTATAGAAACTTGAGTGGCTTCTATTTTCTTCAGCCTCTATGACTTTCCTCCCTCTTGAAAGAAACACAGCAATGAAGCTCTCCAATGTCTTTCAGTCAGATAGAACCGTTCACCCTCTGACCAGCTCCAGCAAACTCTGACAAGTCTGGGATTGCTGTTTTGGGAGTATGGGGGCTAGATATATGCTGTTCCCCAGGATCCCAACCATGGCTGTGCTCTCCACTGTACACAGTCCTCCTGGTCATCTCACCATAACCCTCAGGTCTCGATTTCATTTTATGGGAGGTGAGGGCCTCCTTTCCAGGAATTACTTTCTCATTACATAGTTTCATGACTGCAACCAACTTGATTTGCTGTAGGAACCTTTCAGGCATCAAAGTGGTTGTGTTCAGACCCCCTCAGTCTTATAGATTTTTTTTCCCCTTGCAATTTCATTTGCCAGATTCTCCTGCCATCTGGAACACACCTGACTGGTCCCCCAAATTGTGTTCTTTGGCAGAGTTTCTAGGCCTCTCTCTCTTTTAATAATCTCCACAGAGAAGCAGACGCAAACGTGTGTTTCTCCTCAAAGCATTCCAGAGAACCTAAAGGAGAGGCTCGTTTGCTTTTCCTTTTCTGAATTTTCAGAAAGTTAGACCAAGCCATCAGCGAGACAGAGCTGATCTGTTCTTGCTCAGAACGTGCTAATTTGCATAAACCATCATCAGGCAGATTCTCCTCGATGAGTGGGGACATGCCTCCTCCCATTTCCTGGAACAAAGCGCATCCTAATGTGCTGTAGTCTGGCGTGAGGCTGGACTGGTGACTTCCTTTTCGAAGCCAAACAACTCCAATCCAGCAGCGTTTTTGTTTTCTTTTTTTAACGTGGTCTTCTCTCACAGTCACTGCATAAATTTACTACCAAATCATAAAGCAAAACATAAAAGGAGAACGGCAACAGTAAAGTAGCTATGCCACAAACTCGACAACGATTATATATTCTATCGAGGGCACACTTAACTCTCTAATTGCTAATTGTAATTTAAATGAAAACATGTGTTTCTTGTTAAATTCATCAACTACATTTTTAAGTGCTACCGAGGATGGTGATTAAGGCTGAATGCACACCTCGGGGTGTTGGCACCACAGGACTCAGGCGGTTACAGCGATGTCATCTGAGGGGGGTGGGGGGTGGGGGCTGGGGGCTGGGGGTGCTCCCTAGCAGGAAGGGTTGATTTCCGAAGCAGACAAGCCGGCAGCATGGAGAGGGAGCCTCTGGGAGAAACGGCTGGCTCTGATGTGTTGCTGGCTCCCAAGTGCCCAATTGTTAAGACTCAGGAAAGCTCATGTGGACCTGGCCCTATTTGGAATCCAGCCCTCTGCCTGCTAAAGGTTCTCTGTAGAGTTATAAAATTCTGACCCACTGTATCACTGCGTATGGTTCCTGGACACAACTACAACTTGGGTGTGAGTGGAGGATTTCCCACACAGACCAGCAATTCTTGGCCATCTGCGAGGTGTCAGAATTCAGTCCCTTTCAGCTGAGTCTGAATCAGGCTGTCCGGATTCACAGGTCTCAGGCTCCCAAGACCTTCTTTCCTTTCAGAGCCAGCACAAACTCTGGCTCTTATCTGGCTTTCTGGCCAACAGATTCTAGAGGAGAGGCTCTGAGGACCCCTCCTCAGGTCTAAATAACTTGCTCTCTGGACATACAGAACTTGGGAAACACATCTATAACCACAGAGCATCAGTTTATGACAAATACTGTTACTTAGGAGCAGCCATCGAAAGTCATCAGAGGGTGAGCTCCATCTCTCAGTTCCTCTATGTCTCCACCAACTCAAGGCTCTCGGAAGCACCAGTTTTTGAGGTTTTATGGAGACTTCATTACATAGACGTGATTGTTTAAATCATCAGCCACTGCGGAGCATTGGATATCCACCAGTGCAGTGGATAGGATGCCTGCCTTGCAAAAGGCTGATCCAGATTCAGTCTTCCACATATCAGACCCAGGAGTAAGCCCTGAATACCATTGGGTGCACCACCCCAAGACAAGTAAACAAACAAACAAAAATAACCACTGGTCATCAGCAAGAACCCAACCAACCAGATCTCTCCTACTCAGAAGTGTGTGCTTGCAACCTAAATTTCCAACCTTGTGATCAAGTGACCGTTTCACTGGGAAACCAGCCTCACCCTTTGGGACTTCCCCCAAGCCACCCCACTCTTATAAAAGGAGACACCTTGATGGTCTTCAGTATTTAGGGATTTCCCAGGCATTGTGGAGTTGAGTAAGAAGCTGTTGATAAAGATCAAACGTAAGAAACATGCTTCGATTTGCTGAATAGCCAAGTGAGTTCTCTTTTTAATCCCGCTATCACATGTACCCTCCCCACATAGGGATTGGCTGCTCTCCAACGCCCTTCTTAAGGAGGAACCATTCAGACCCTACAGGTACAAATAAAGGTGGGAAAGCAGATGTTGCAACTGCCAGGCGTCGACCCTTGAGCACTGCCAAATGTGACTCCCTCAAAAGCACATCCAGGGATCTCCAGGGCTGTTCCCTCGAAGTATACTTGGGGACCACGTGATGAGAGTCAAACCAGGGTTGGCTGCATGCCAGGCAAATGCATCATACCCTGTATCTATCTTTATAATTCCTGTTTAAAAAAAATAATTCTTGGTGTTTGATATACTATGATCATGGCCTATAAAGAATTAAATAACTGGCTCTACTAGAGGCCAACATTGGCTTGGAAGCCAAAACACTGAGGGTGATTCACATTTACTGACATGCTCTGACCTACTGCTGAAGCTTGGGGTTACCTTTATTATTTTTGACACTTCTAAAAATGCAGTCTTGGAGGACAGAGAGCTCACAGAGTGGGCATGGGCACTTATTTGGGTTCAATCTCTGGTACCACATATGGTTCCTTAAACCCTGTCAGGAGTGATTACTGAGCACAGAGCCAGGAGTAAGCCCTCAGCACCACCAATGTGACCCCCCAAATCAAAAATCTCTGTATCACTGTATCACTGTCATCCCGTTGCTCATCGATTTGCTCAAGCAGGCACCAGTAACGTCTCCATTGTGAGACTTGTTGCTACTGTTTTTGGCATAGCGAATACACCACGGGTAGCTTGCCAGTCTTGCCCACACGGCAGAGACTGGCAATCAAAACTAAATAGGTAAATAAAATGAAAAATAACTAAATGCAATCTTTACTCCATTTTCCTTTATTCCTCAAAAGGTCTAGTAACTAGGGGCCAGAGTGATAGTGATAGGATAGTGGGTAGGGCATTTACCTTGCATGCGGCCAAGTTCTATCTCTGGCATCACATATGGTCCCCTGAGCATTACCAGGAGTAATTCCTGAGTGCAGAACCAGGAGTAACCTCTGAGCATCACTGGGTGTGATCCAAAAAAAGAAAAGAAAAATAGAGAGGTCTATTGTCTAGTCCACATAGTCTGCATCTTCTGTTTATTGGCATAAACTTGTTACTAATCCTCACTTTGGAAACCCAATTTTTCTATCTACATTTCCTTTATTTTTGCATTTAAAACTCATCCTTCTCCCATTTTCTAGGTCCTGTTTGCCAGAGATGATCTATTTTGTTGGCCCTACCAGGGAATCAACTTTAGTCTTTATTGCTCTTCTCTACTGGGTTATATTGTCTACTTCAGCGCTTTCTATTTTCACGTTCGTAACCTAATTCCTCCTACTTTCTTTGGGCTTCTTTTTCCGTGCTAACTTCTCTAGCTAGACTTCATAAGCCATTCATTTTCAGTCTTTCTTATTTTTCCCTAGAAACAACTCCTGTTCAACGTCACTTACTCCATTTTTATTCCAACCCCTAAGTTGTAGTATGCTGATTCACTAGAACTTGAGAATCCCAACTTTTCCATTCATTATGTATCTTCTTAGATCTGTGTGTTATTTGGAGATTTTCTGTTTTGTGGCCCCAGGGATCAAACTGAGGGTCTCAGACATAAACACACATGTGATCTATGTACCACTCAGCTATATTCCTGGATCTTGGAGTCTTGAAAAGTTAAACTTAAAAAATATATATCTTTTTATTAATAAATTTGACTTTCTTCCATCCCATCTTTTTTTTCAAGATTGATATTGACAAAAGGAGGCAGCTGTTTGGACTGTCTCAATGTTAGAAGGGGCTGGAACTCCCTTGACTTCTCCTACTCCCAACTCACATGAAGTGCCAGTTTCCTGCTTACCCTGCCCCCGCTCTCCCCCACAAATTAATCAACATTAATTGTTTCTCAACTCATGATTAGTCTCATACGCCTACCTCTTCTGCTGGGCTTTTCACTGAATTCTTCCTTTCTGCTCACTTCTCTCCCTTTACAAATTCTTTCCAGAAGGCAACCGTTCTGATGCTCCACCATTCTTAAAAATAAGATAAATGGGCTGGAGACCATATAAGAATTAGAGTGCTTGTTTGGTGCACAGCTGACTCTGGCTTCTAGCACGGCCAGGAGTGATCCCTGAGCACAGAGCCAGGAGTCAACCGTTGAGCACCACCAAATGTCACTTCCTCAAAAGCTATAAATAGGAGAACAAACCTACCCATAGCCCTGTCTCCCACTTAAACTACTATCTAGTCTTTCATTCTTGTGTCCTGAGATCCTTTCAAATACCTCTTCCTATTCTCTCCTCTTGCCGCTGCTGGTTCACTTCCTACTCTGCCCTTGCCCAGGTTCCGTGGAACAGAGCTTGCTTGTGGAAAATCCAGTGGCCTGGTGTGCATGCCCATCCTAAGAAGCTTGAGGGCCATCCGCCTCCAGCTTCCCCCCAGAGCCCTGTCCTCCCCTGCCACATAGCAGGGAGCTCCGTGAGCAACACAGCCTGGAGCACCTGTGGCAGAAGCGTCAGTTACTCAGAGTTCCCTGTGTTAGAGGAACTAAACAGAATGAGGAGACTACATTCTTTCATTCGAAGGGACAGGATAAATGAACCAGATGCTGGTGACCAAAAACTTACTAACAAGCAGACAAGAATGCCTCTCCAGGAACTCCCAACGGTATGCCTTTATCAATTATTTAAACATTTATTTGGGGTGGTCATGGTGGTAGTGATGGTGGTGGTTGGGGACACATTTAGCAGTGCTCAGGGACTAGTCCCACCCCAATGTTTGTGGGGACCATATGGTGCTGAAGATTGAACACAAGGGGCTGGAGCCATAGCACAGCAGGTAGGGCATTTGCCTGGTTCGATTCCCAGCATCCCGTATGGTCCCCCGAGCACCACCAGGAATAATTCCTGAGTGCAGAGCCAGGAGGAACCCCTGAGCATTGCCGGGTTTGACCCAAAGAGAAAAAAAAAAAAAAGATTGAACCCAGGGTTCATGCAAAGCATTTGTTTCAGCTCTTTGAGCCATCTCCCTGGCCCAATGGTTAAAATTTGTTTCAAATCAGAATTTGGTCACAGTCATCCTGAGCACAGACTGACAAAGGAAGACACGGTGTCGAGGAGTGAAGTTTTCTCAGTGGAGAGGGATGCATGGATTCCCTCAAAGATAATGAAGGCATTCCAAGGTGAAAGCCATGCAGCATGCAGATAGTGCGAGGGGAAGAGGGGACATTCAAAACTCTCAGGATATTTTTGGCTGGAAATCTAATAAAAATATTAGCTATCAGATATAGAAAAATAAATAATAAGCCAGATGATTATTAATGCCAATGAAAAATGGAGAGTTTTAGAGAAAAGAAAATGTGATCATAAGATTCTGTTATTCTGCATTTAAAGTGCGAACAAACTTTCTACAGCCATAATAAGGTCACCATGTCATCGTAATTTGACGACGTGCTACATAACCATGGTGGGGAGGGGACAGGTCTGGGTGTGGCTCTGGGGATGTCTGAGATGTCATAGACAAGATATCCACAGATCTTCTGAGCACTGTGATAGGATATGTCAGTATAATATCTTAAGCTTAAAAAAATTTGAACAATGAACATTGTCATGAGAAAACTGGAGGTAAGTAGAAAGAAATAAAACTAAAATAAAGCTAAGGAAAACTAAAGTAACACTAAACTATGTATAGGACTCAGTGGTAGAGCACTTACTTTGTATGTGTGAGATCCTGGGTTTGATCCTTCCACTGCAGATGTAAATAAATTGAGTTGCCTCTGAGGTATTGATTGGGAGACAGTGGGTCAAATGTAAATTATGTGCATTTGTGACTCTGACAAGAGTTAAAACTTTGAAAAAAAGAATCTTCCTAAGAGACGTTTTGAGTATTCTTCCTTTTCATTCATGAACGAAATCTCTGCCTGCCAGCTGGCTCCACTCAGCCAAGTGCTGAAGGGTTTAGAACAACCCAGACCTGTGGGGTTGGCACATCTTCACCCTGGGATTCCTTTCCCATCCCTATGAAAAAGATCACAATTGGCGAGTGAAAGGGTTTAACCCAGCTTCCCAGTGAGGCCTGTAGCAGATGAGAACAGCTCCCAGCTCTCTCTCCGTCCTGCCTGATTGGAGGGAAGGAGTTTAGAACTTGAGATATTTGTTTGTTTGTTTTTTTTCTTTTGGGGTCACACCCGGCAATGCACAGAGCTTACTCCTGGCTTTGCACTCAGAAATTACCTCTGGCGGTGCTCAGGGGGCCATATGGGATGCTGGGAATCGAACCCAGGTCAGCCACGTGTAAGGCAAACGTCCTATCCGCTGTGCTATTGCTCCAGCCCCAAGAACTTGAGGTATTTCTGCAGACCAAAGGGGGGAGGGGCCTTGAGTCCTCCTAAACACCCAAACATTTTTTTTTTTGCTTTTTGGGTCACACCCAGCGAGGCTCAGGGGTTACTCCTAGCTTTGCACTCAGGAACCACTCCTGGCAGTGCTTGGGGGACCATATGGGATGCCGGGGATCGAACCCGGGTCGGCCGCATGCAAGGCAAACGCCCTCCCTGCTGTGCTATCGCTCGGGCCCCCACCCAAACATTTTTTAAAGAAAAATCCAACTAAGCAGCCAAATTTATCCAGATTGACAGCAGCTATCTACTTCAGAAGTAAAATATCCGTAGACTCGGAGATGCTGACTTGCTTCCAGGCACAAAGAGCAAAACGTCTTGCTGGCCTTGTGTTTTGACCGCATCTCCCTACCTAAGGTCGAGGCCCAGGGCTGAGGCAAGCCCCAACTCTCAGGCTTCTGTGGACTTCCTCTAGGGCCTCTGAAGAGCCTGTCACAGACTTTCTTTTGGTATATATATGTTCTGCAAAATACAAAAACAAAACCGAAAAGGCCTATTTGTCTCCAGCAAACACCCTCACTGCTATGAACTACTAACCGGAGCAAAGAGTCTGAGCGCTCTCCACGCCGCCTACCCCAGCAGCTGTTCTGATTGAGTTGCAGGCAGTGCCCTCCAGCCTTAGTAGCTGGTGACGTCATCACTGTTATTCCCGCTCACCCCCCGCCCCACTTCCTGCCAACCCAGCATGCACTGCTGAGGGCACAAGTCAGCAAAGATTCAGGGTATGCCAGTGAGTGCATACCTGCAAGGAAATGGAAGTCTGTTTCCCTAGAAGGAAAGGTCTCCATGTAAGGTCTCTGGAAAGAAGGCTTTCCATGGCATGTGCAGAAACCAGCAAAGGGCAAGGCTTTCTCTGAGCAGCGGGCAATTCTCTTCTGGACCCGTTTTGCTGCTGTCTCGACACAAAGGGGCTGATTCTCTTGGGGAAGCTCTCTCAGTTCCTAATGACACGGGGCATCTGTGAGTTTTTTGTGAGCACATTTCTTCTGCATTTCAACCAAACCCTGCATTGGAGGGTCTGTAGAAATCAGCCCTGGGAGAAGGGACGTGGTGGCGGTAACACCCAACTTTGACCTGCCTTTGTGTTCGAAGTCTTTGTGTTCAGAATGGTCTCGTATTTGGAAATAGAAGTGGTCTTTTTAAAGAGACATCAAAGCTGGCAAATAAGTGACATTTTGGTCAACATCTAAGTAATTATCTGAGACTGCATCTTCATTAGAAGACTAAGGAAGTTTTTACAAGGCCAAAGAGGATCTATTTTTAGCTTTGAAAAGAAGATAAATTGCTGGTCAATGTCTCAGGGAAAAAAAAATTATTTTCTGAGTTTCTACATCTCCAGTATGAATCGGTTGTGACTTTTATGTTTGTGTCTGCTCAGATTCATAGGGTTTGGGTATCAACTACGAGTTAGTGAAGTTGAGGCCCAACAAATCTGAGGTGGAATTTGCTCTGAACATTGATATTCTTCTAGAAGTATCCTCTCAAATCTCTTTCATCCCTTGAATGTCTGACTTAATTCTATCTAACTGGAAGGCAATGCTAAATATATGTCCTACATCCTTAGAATGAAATATTCACTTTATTCTCCCACAGCTGGCCCTTGAACAACATAGGTTTGAATTTCATGAGTTCACTTATATGCAGAATTTCTTATAAAGAGATGACATAAATTTGTGGTATCGATAAATACAGTATGGAACTGTAAATGTATTTTCTTTTTTTTTTTTTGGAACTGTAAATGTATTTTCTCTCTCTGATTTTGAATAACATTTCCTAGCCTATTTATTGCAAAAGAACCAGCTATAATATATATCCTTGATAGTTTAGGAAATGAGTAAGTCTTCTAGTCAGTCAACATCAAACTATTATTATTTAAATTTGGGAAGAGTTAGAAGTTTTATATATATTTTCATCTGTGCAGAGAGATAGGGATTAAATTGTAGTTAGCTGCATGCAAGGCAAATATTTGCAAAAGTGTTACAAAAACGTCTTTATAAAACTCTTCTCCCTTATTTAATTTATTATTATTATTATTATTACTATTATTATTATTATTATTATTATTTTGGTGACACAGGGCAGGGCTCAAGGATTATTCCTGGCTCTTAATTCAGGGATCACTCCTGGTGGGAATTCCAGGACCATATGGGTTACAGCCAGGGATTTTATTCTGGATTGGTCATGATGTAAAGCAAGCACCCTCCCTGCTGTACTATCTCTCTACCACCCCTTATTACTCCTCCATGCTTTATGCTTTGTAAGTGTCTATGTCTGCATTTAGTACCTGCAACCAGCATGAACCTGCAGGGATTTGGGGTATGTGGATGATGTCACGGTGCTCACATTGCTTAGAGCCTTACTCATTTCCCTCTCTAATTGCTATCTTTCCTTGTCAGCCCCTCCATGTCTATTTCACCCTCTCTAGCGGCACTGTTTTTGATAGAGCACAGCTGTTCCTCTCTCGAACACCACTTTAGCTGCTCCGTATTTTTCATATTACATAGACCGATTCCAGAATAGCTTGAATATATATATATATATATATAGTGTATATGTGAATATATATGAAGGAAAGTTTCTAAAAGACTTTCTTGGACAAAGGGTCTACAGACTTCCGGTGTTAATGAGCACTTTTCAAATGAACTCCCTAGAGCTGTTCATTGTTCTTTCACTGACAGTATGTGTGTTCATGTCCTCAAAGCTTCTGCAACAGAAGATATGATCATTCTGTTTGCTTTTTGCCTAGCCAATGGATAAAATAAGAGGTTTTAATTTGCGTTCCCTTCTATTTTAGTTTCCCTGATTAATTTACATTGACCTGATAAGATGAAATATCTTTTTATTGGTATTGACTTTTGTTTATCTTTCTTCTCCTTTGTACCTATTGATTTCATCAAGTGTCTGATAAATCTGCTAATCATTGCTCTGGCGGCATGCAGCAGTAGCGGTAGTTAGATACATTTCTTCTGCAATCATTTAATCTCCCTTTCATCAATAAATACCTCCCTTGCATTGAGGTTCTGGGAGCCAGAACATGACCTGGTGGGACTGGTGCAAAGGCTTGAGGTTTTGTCCTTTTTCAAGGATAGAAAGCTTTGTGCTGGGGTCATTATTTTACTTCTGAGCAGAGCTGCCTTTCTGTCTTGTGGTTTTATTATTTTCTTCCAGGCTGTTACAAATATGCAGTCTCTAAGGCTAAACTAAACTAAAAACTAAACTAGAGGGCCTTGATCCGGAGACACAGCAGTGAGTCCTGGAAGACAGCAGCTCACTGAAGATTTCTCTGGACCCCGTACCAAGCCAATTCCACCAGGGCGCCTCATATAGAGTGGGTGCACCCGCACTGCCCACTCGAGGTGAAACCCTGGTGGCCACAAGCTTCCAGAAGAAAAACCCAGGTATTCGGATCAAGACTCCAGGCCACATGGTGGCAGTGGAGATGGACCAATCCTTCCCATCCCCGCCCGTTTGGGGTCCGGGCTGTCATGCCCACTATCTGCTTCCGGGTACCAGCTGAGTGCATCAACATCCTTGATCCAGAGACTCCCAAATGAATCTCAACATGGATTAGCTCCCTACAGGAGGCGTCTCTAGACCCCAACCATTTACAATTTTAGATTTCCAGAAGCATGTGGCTGCTTCCACAGCCATGCGACCTCTCATGATATTCATAATAAGCAATAGAAAATAAATCATCTAGCATCTGCCCCTGGGAGGCAGGCTTGAATGGTGGGAGGGGGGGGGAAATTCAAAATAATGGTGGTGGGAAGGGGTAATGGTGGTGGGATTGGTGTTGAAATATTGAATGCAATCAATTAATGCAAACAACATTATGAAGATAAACTTTAAAAAAAACCCACTAAACTAGAAACTCTTGCTCTATTGGTTTCTATGTATTGGTTTTCTGTTGGTTTCTGTGTAAGTCTAGGTTTGGGGGTCAATCGCTTGAAACTGGCCAGTCTCTATGGACCAGCAGAAACTTACAATTTAGCTATTGCTCTCCAGCTTCACGGGCTGGAGTGATAGAACAGTAGGTAGGGCATTTGCCTTGCACGTGGCCGACCCGGGTTCGATTCCTCCGTCCCTCTCAAAGATCCCGGCAAGCTACTAAGAATATCCTGCCCTCATGGCAGAGCCTGGCAAGCTACTCGTGGCATATTTGAAATGCCAGAGACAGTAACAACAAGTCTCACAATAGAGACGTTACTGGTGCCCACTCAAGAAAATCAACGAACAATGGGACAACAGTACTACAGTGCTCCCGCTACACGTCTCCTCTCCTTCCTTGTTTGTCATCTCCGCAGCCCACCCTCAAATGACATTGTCAGTGAAGAGCCTCTAAAAGACTTTTACGTCCAGAGCAGTCTCCTCTTGCATGCGCCCTGGATTCCCAATCTCCCAATTAGTGATTCTTTACTGGGAGCAATTCTGCACAGCTGGGGATATTTGGTTGTTAAGACTTAGAGCATGTCATTACTGTTCAGCACCGATTTGTATTCAGAAGTGTTGTTAAACAGCCTACGATGCCCCATACTGTCCCCACAACAAAGAATTCTCTACTTCAATAAGTCTATAGTGCTGGGTTGAAGAAATCTTGATGGATTCCATCTACTTTCTATTTGAGAGTTTCTTCCACATTTCTTTCTTAAAAACCTATGTCTTTTTTGGCGGGGGTAGTGTATTGCATGTGGCTGACCTGGATTCAATCCTTGGTATAGCCCATGGTCCTCCAAGCACCATCCATCAGGACTGGTTCTGAGCACAGAGCCAAGAATAAACACCGAGCATCTCCAGATGTGGTTCCAAAAGGAAATAAATTAAAAAAAAAAACCATACTCTTGATTATTTCAATGAGATTTATGGAGAACGCCAAGTGCGTCATGAGTTTAATCTGCAATCATAGATAACAAGAATCATCCTATGATTTCTATTACTGCATCTTGGGTACAACTTCACACAAAAACATCTAAGCATGCAGATTCCATGCCCCCCTATTTTTATGTAGTACCATGATCTACAATACTATCAACAACAGCTTTATGCACACATACTTCCAACACCACACCCACCACTAAAGCTTCCACTTCCTTCCACCAATGTCCCAAGGACATGTACCATTTGCCACTCTGATACCAGAGAAGCTCAGTTCCGTAGACCAACTCCAGTTCTATGTCTGTGGGTTATGTTGCTCCCTTACTATGTTTTTTTTTAATATCCCACATATGATCAAGATAATTATGTATCTGTCCCTTTCCTCCTGACTGATCTAATCAGTATGATTATCTCTAGTTTCTTTCACATATTGCAAACTGCATGATTTCATCTTTTCTGATGGTTTTAAAAGTATTCCACTGCATATATTTACCAAAGTTCTTTATCCGGTCATCTGTTCTTGGGCACATTTTTGTTTCCAGATTTTGGCTAATGTGACTAGAGCATCAATGAACAAAAGGGCACAAATGTCTTTTTGAGCTAACATTTTGGACTCTTAAGGTAGACGTCTGGAAGTGGAACTGCTAGGTCTTTATGGAAGCTGAATTCTTCAATTCTTCGTTGTCATCTCTGTTGCTGCTGTTCATTTGTTTTGATATGTGTCCATACTGTTTTCCAAAGAGATTGAAACTATTGACATTTCAGTCAACAGTAGAGGGAGGTTTTCTTTCATTAGGTCCACACAAGTACTGATTTTTTTCTTTTTTTTTTTAATGTGTGCCAAACTGACTAGTGTGAGATGATGATACCTCATTATTGTTTTTATTTGCATTTCCCAAGATGAGAAGTAGTGAAGAACATTTTTTTATATACTTACTGGCCATCTATGTCTTCTTTAAGGAAATACTGTCCACTTTTTCTCCTAATTTTTGACTGAGTTGTTTGTTTTACAATTGATAAGTTTTACAAGTGTGTTACGTATCTTGGATATTAGCTTTCTGTCAAAAGAGTGGTAGGAAAATATTTTCTCTATTCTGTGGGGTATCTTTTATCTCTAGTCATTGTTTCTTAATGGTGCTGAAACTTCTTAATTTGATATAGTCCTATTTTTTTGTTTTTGTTTGCAGAGTCAGTCTCATTGAGTCATTGAAGATGACTCTAGATTCAATGTCATGAAGAGTTCTGCATATGTTTCCCTTTATGTAATTGAATTAACATCTGATATTTAGGTCTTTAATCTATTTTGAATTGACCTCTATGAGTGTGAGGAGTTGGAGTTTTGATGATGATGATGATGATGATGATGATGATGATGATGATGATGATGTGGCTGACCAGTTTTCCCAGAACCAGTTGTTGTAAAGACTTTTTTTTCTTTTTTAAAAAACTTTTTTATTTAATCACTGTGAGATAGACCCTTACAAAGATGCTCATGATTAGATTTCAGTCACAATATTCCAGCACCCATCCCCCCACTAGTGCCCCTTTTCCAGCACCAGTGTTCCCAGGTTTCCTCCCATCACCCCGAATCCCCACTCCCTGCCTGTCTCTATGGAAGGTGTGAAAAGACTTTTCTTATTACACTTTTAACTCCTAACTCTTTTCTCAAAGATAAGCTGACCTGATGGTCTATCTCTGGGCTTTCAATTCAATTTCACAAGTTTAATCTTTCTTTTTATTGTTGTTATTTTTAGGCAACATGCAGTAATGCTCACGGCTTACTCCTGGCTCTGTACTCAAGAATCACTCCTGGTGGGCTTGGGGGAAACTATCGGTTGGCCAAGCGCAAGGCAATGCTTTATCCGCTGTACTATCTCTCTAGCCCCAGATTTTCATTCTCTAACTTTTGTTTTCCTGCTACAAATTTGCACATGTAACTTGTACTTAAGAGAAGATATAAGGCAGTCTTAGAAGCCAAAATACATTTTTTCATGTGTATCAATTGGTATAGGGCTGGAGCGATAGCACAGCGGTCGGGCATTTGCCTTGCATGTCGCAGACCCGGGTTTGATTCCTCTGCCCCTCTCAGAGAGTCCGGCAAGCTACCGAGAGTATCCCACCCACACAGCAAAACCTGGCAAGCTGCCCGTGGCGTATTCGATATGCCAAAAATAGTAACAACGAGTCTCAAAATGAAGACGTTACTGGTGCCCACTGGAGCAAATCGATGAGCAACAGGATGACAGTATTGACAGTATCAATTGGTATAAAACATCTATGTCATTCCCATTTTATTACCTTGCTTAGCGCAAGAAATCTATTGTCTGCTTGTCTTCCCAGAGGATGTTTCTAAAGTTGATAGTAAAAAAAGGAAATCTTAATCCCCCTCCCGCCATGAACACAGACTGTTGGAGCTGAAAAGCCATGAGAAAGCCATGTTCTAAAGATCATGCCATCTCTGGAAAGTTATGAGGGTCCCTACGAGGCATGAACTGTGTAGTCACCTTCCACATCGACTCAGATCAGTGACAAATCGTGCTTTGGCCAACGGAACATCAGTAAATGTAGAAAAGAAGAAAGACCAGCTAAGCAGTCTGCCCTTGGATTGGTTCTTTCGGAACACTGCCACACCATAATAGAAAGCCAGAATGTCCACTGTGTTTAGCAGACCTGAGAGAGAAGCAAGACGTGCCAGCAGACAGCCTTGGCTGAACACCAGAGAGGTAAGGACGGCCTTCTCGGACTGTCAAAAGATCGCATTCACATGAGCGAACACCAGTAAGAGCAACAGAAGAACCACCCCCACTAATCCCAGCTCAGGGGCGGAATTGTCAACAAATAAATGGTTTTTGGTATAAACCACTGGCTTTTGAGGTGGTTGATAACACAATAATAAGTAACTGAGACATGTCCAACATTTTACTGAGATGAGACAACTGAGAAAGCCATGTTCTACATAATGACAAAATTCCCAGCTTCATTCCGCAGAAGCCTATAATATACTTGAAGGTGGTAATAATGATACCCTTTCAACTACTTACAACAACAATGTCACGTCAGGATATACTCATGTTCTCATCATCACCTGACATATTCACATCCTGAAAACATCTCTCCCCCCTCCCCACCTCCCTAACACCACCACTGTCATAGCCAGGGAGGGGGAGGGTTGCAAAATATATGACATTTTTCTTCTCATGAGAAACTTATCCATCTAGCTGAAACTTAATTTTACACAGAAATTTGTGACAAGTCCTTGACAGCATTAAAAGAGCATCCTTTGTTTCTAGAAGTTTGGAGGTGAGTGCAGTGAGACCACTACATATATGGAGACATAATGCCCTGGAATTCTAGAATATTATAAGCAAATAGGAAAAAAGTTTTTATACATTTTTTGGCTTTTGGGGGAGCTATACCTAGAGGTGCTCAAGCCTTACTCTTGGCTCTGTGCTCCTGGAGAGCTTGGGGGAACATGTGGGGTGCTGGGGATAGAACCTGGGTAGGCCACATGCAAAGCAAATACCCTACTCACTGTACTATTGTTCTGGCTCTTGTTTATAGATTTTTTAAATAAGGAGATAATAAACTTCGATTTAGGTTTTTAAAATTTTGCGTGCTTCAAACTAGACAGTTCTCATTGGTGCAGCACATATTGAGGGTCCTGTTTTCTTTTTTTTTTTTAAATAATGTAGGGGTACTGCTATTTATTCGGCCATTGATTAAGCTGATTGAATTGGGCATGAACTCCCCCCGTTTTTTGATTCACTTTGAGATACAGCTACAAAGCTTTCATGTTTGAGCTTCAGTCATATAATCATGAAACACCCATCCCTTCACCAGTGCACACTTTCCACCACCAAAATCCCCAGTCTTCCCCACCCCACCTCCCATTCTAACCCTTCCCCTACTTGTGTGGCAGACAATTTCCCTAATACTCTCTCTCTACTTTGGTTGCATTCAATATTTCGGCACCAGTCTCACCACCACTCAAACCTGCCAAAAAGGCAATGCTAGACGATTTGTTTTGTATTGCTTGTTATGGATAGAATATCATGTCCAGGAAATTCTGTGTCATTCTCTTCCCGGAGCTTTAGTTTATAGTCTCTGGGTCTTGGCCATTGATGAGACTACATGGTGCCAGGGGCAGTTTGTGGGTGTAACTGCTAAGCTACTGGAAAACTGGGGACCCAGTGGGAGGAGGCCCAGTCTCGATTCAAGCAGGCTTGGAGATATCAGTCACAGGTTCCCATTTATCTGGGTTTTCCTGCCAGTCTGGGTTTTCCTCTGGTGAGGTTCATCTCGTTTTGGGTGAGGCTTGTGTCCTCTTGGGTGAGGCTCGTCTGAGCATGTGGAGAGTAGCTTTGGGCACGGCAGTGGTTTGGTTCTGGAGGTTTTTGGTTGCTGGGGTTCTGCTTGGGGCAGGGACGGAAACTCACCCTGTCCCACTTGAGGTGCCCAGTGAAGGCAGCCTGGCATGGGGTCAGGGCATTCTGTGGTGCTTTTTTTCTGGGAGCTTTAGTTTATAGTCTCTGGGTCTTGGCCATGATGGTGCCAGGGGCAGTTTGTGGGTGTGACTGCCAAGCTACTAGAAAACTGGGGACCTGAGGGGAGGAGGCCAAGTCCTGATCCAGGAGAGCCTAGGGCTCTCAGTCATGAGTTCCCACCTACCTCTGCGCTACAGGTCCTAACTGCATCTTTTGATCTCTTTTGAGACTTATGGGTCTCTGAAATAAGGTCAATAAATGAGCATATATAGCTGAGCCGGAGGTGGTTTGTGGGTGTGTCTCCCACATACCTAACTTTTGGCCATTTAATTTTTGGTAAACTTGGCCCCGTATGGTTGGGGTCTTGCCAAAGGCACAGCAGCAATTTGGGGGTATCTGGAAGTCTGAAGGCATCATCGGGCTGCTGATGCACTCGCCCCACAGGTACAGGTTGACCTGCTGGCAGCACCATACCCCAGGTCCTGTTTTCTAAGTCAGGCACTGCCCAATTCTGAGCACAAAATGCTTTCCCAGAAAAGACGGCTCCTGAACCACAAGATACTACTTTTTCTCTCATGGTGACTCACGGTTCAGTCTCATGGGACCCTAAGAAGTTTAACACATAATTTTAGACCTCAGGAACTTTCTTATCCAAATAAGAAAAGATCTACCCTGGTTCTTTCATTGTTGACCTACTTACCAATTAATTGCTTCAAGTCCCTTGAATATCCATTCACTCCCATGTGCTTTTCTCGGCTCCAGACCTCTTCTAATCTCTTGGGATCAATAAGTGGATTGATAGCATTTTACAATACAAATGTACCCCCCACCCCCACCAACTGCTATAGTTATATCCAATATGATTGGTCAATGACCAAGAAACACTGTAGCACTGTAGCACTGTTATCCTGTTGTTCATGGATTTGCTCGAGCGGGCACCAGTAACGTCTCCATTGTGAGACTTGTTACTGTTTTTTGGCATATCAAATACACCACGGGTAACTTGCCAGGCTCTGCCGTGTGGGTGGGATTCTCTCGGTAGCTTGCTGGGCTCTCTGAGAGGGATGGAGGAATCAAACCCGGGTTGGCTGTGTGCAAGGCAAACACCCTACCCGCTGTGCTATTGCTCCAGCCTGACCATGGAGCACAGGTAACATATTTATGTCACCCTGGAGGGAGGACAGTGGTTCTGCTCTCTATGAGCAACAGAGCTTCTAGGTGTTGAATAGGCTCAGTACGTGAAGACTGAGCACCATTACACTGGGTGGTTGAGGAGCAATGAATTTGTACTGGAAAGATGGATGAAACACAAATAACGAGGGGAGCAGCAGGGCTCTTGGTACTGGATCTAGATCAATAGTCTAGCAGGTAGGATGCTTGTCTTATACATGGCTGTCCTGGCTTCAATAACTGACACCCCTTTGGTCCCCCTGGGCCAGCCAAAAGTGATCCCTGAGTACAAAGCCAATCATAAGCTCTGAGCATCACCAGGTATGACCCCCAAACAAACAAATTCCTGATACCTTACATTTATGAAAAAGAAGGATGACTTCAGAACTAGCTAAGAGGGACTGAGAGACAGTACAGTTGGTAAAGCCCTTGCCTTGCATGCAGCAGACACGGATTCAATTCCCTGTACCCCATATGGTCCACCAAGTCTGCCAGGAGCCATTCCTGAACACAGAGTCAGGAGTAAGCCCTGAGCACAGCTCAGATTTCCCACACCCCCCACCCCACTCTTCCAAGAAGTAAAACAGAAAAACAAAAAAAAATTTTTAAAAATCAACAGAAACAGAACTAGCTAAAAGTAGTCTGTTTAAACATCAGAACTGGGTGTGTAGTTTTTAAAAAAATCTTCCAGTTGACAGTGTCTTCATAAAAGAGCAACAATTTATAAAAAAGGATATGGAGGCAGCATGAACAAAGTTTGCTCAAAACTAAGCTGCTTCCTAGGAGGGAGATTTTTGTGGATATCACCAAGTGATATGTTTGAAAAATAAGAAAAGGCCAAAGTATTCACTTTCTTATGGATCCCAGCTTCCCATGAATGCAGGCCCAAGAGAATGGGTTTGTGTGTTTTTGTAGTTCTGTATACTTTAAATTGTAGGATTATAAGTTAATATTTTATCAAGAGTATACTTTTATGATCTATATTCTTCCCTACAATTAAGAGTACTGCTAAGTATACTAAATGCTTAAATATCAAGATAAAAATAGTATATTCTAACACTATTGATATTTAAGTATACCGAATGCTCAAATACCAAGGTAAAAATAGTATATTCTAACACTATTGCTCAAAAGGCAATATTATTTTTCCCTGTTTCATTCACCTATTATTCCACAAATATAATTGTAATTGGATTTTTTAATTTTGGTTTTGGTTTTGAGGGCCACACTTGGTAGATCTCAGGATTACCTCTGGTTGTGTGCTCAGGGACCCTCCTAGGTGTGCCCAGGGGACCCTATGCAATGATGAGGATACAACCAGGATCAGCCCCATGCAAGGCAAGCACCTTACCTATTTCTCCAGCCCCTATCCTTACTTTCTTGTCCTTATAGCTAGATTTTCAAATACACTTTCTCCTTATGTTAGCTCATGTATTGCTGCAGTCTCAGATGTGAATTTTTTGAAATTTCATTTTAAAGACACCATAATTTTCACTCTAAAATTTACCACAATTTTAGAAAGGCATCAGAAGATGAGGTCCAAATAGATTTTTAACTAAAGTTTGATCTGATATATTACCAGGAAATATTTAGCAGAAAATGAAGGGTCTCTCTACCCAGCACATTCCCCACCCTTCCTGCCCCAGGGACGTCTCTCTGATTGCCATGGTTCTCATGGGGAAGTTAGAATAGCTTGACAGACTCCCTGTCTATGGTTGAACGGACCAGGTGTGTACTAGAATACAAGGTCAAGGAGTCCCTTTTTCGTTTTTTCCATTTTTAAACAAGCAATAGGACATAAAACATGAAAACCATGTGTTTCTATATTTCCTGCTTTTAAAAGCAGAGGAGCCATTCTCTCAAAAATCCAAAGATACAGATATGTGGAGTAAGGAGAGCCTTGTGGCACAGGAATTCTTCACTCTGGCTCCTTATAAGACTCAGTGTCCCATTGTCAGGTCAGAGAATAGGTTAGGATATTGCTAATGCATATCTCCTTTTCACAAGCTTGTAAGAACAGATTTGCACTTTTGATCATACAAGACCTATTAGTAATAAGGAAATACACCTATTTATTCTCTTCAAGCCATCATTATAACTGTAATTAGAGTTTATTGGGGTAAAAGGAAAACAAGAACAATTCAATGCAATTGAGTAGGTAGTTATATTCCTAAGAATTCACTTTAACACTGACATCCCGTTGATCATCGATTTGCTTGAGCGGGCACCAGTAATGTCTCCATTGGTCCTAGCCCTGAGATTTTAGCAGCCTCTCCTTACTCGTTCTCCCTAGTGTTGTGGCATTGGAGGCTCCTTCAGGGTAAGGGGAATGAGACTCATCATTGTTACTGTATTTGGCATATCGAATATGCCACAGAGAGCTTGCCAGGCTCTGCCGTGCAGACAGGATGCACTTGATAGTTTGCAGGGTTCTCTGAGAGGAAGAACTAGGCTATAAGAGGTCACATGGCAGTGCGCTTCTGGGAGCGTTGTTTTATAGTCTCTGGATCTTGGCCATTGATAGGATTACACGGCTCCAGGGGCAGTTTGTGGGTGTGGCTGCCAAGCTACTGGAAAATGGAGGATCTGGGTGAAGGAGGCCCAGTCCCGATCTGTGCAGGCTTGGAGATCTCAGCCCTGAGTCCTAAGAATTAATATTAAGTAAATATTAATATTAAGTAAATATTCAAACTAATGAGCAAACATAATGTGGTATTGTGTGAAGAGATACATACATACATATATATGTGTATATATGTATATATGGAAAAAGTCATGAATCCATGCCTATGATAATAAAAAATTATCAACACCCTAAATTTCCGCTAGAATATACTGATTAAATAAGTAAGGATAAGATAGATGTATATTATAAAATTATTTAAAAAGATGTTTTATGTTTTTGCCTGTCAGGATGGAAAGATCCTGTACTGTTAAATATCCTGTAACCTGAGGATATTTAACCAGTAAGAAAGAGAACTGTTTTTTTTTAAAATTCTTAGAAAAATAAAGAAAAGTTAAAGAAAACAAACTAAAGAAAAAACACATACAATTTTATTTGTGTGTGCATGTATTGGAAAATTCTGTAAAAATAGAAACAGAACGTGATAAATTTTCTTCATTATTTTGTGGTGAGTTTTCTGAATCGTAAGTTTTTGCAGTCGTCATGTATTCTGTTTATAAATACATCAATCAGTCAAACTATAAAAATTATAGTATGGGATTAAAGATCATCTCTAGGTCTCAGTGCAAGATTTCCCCAAATGCTCACACGAGACTGACCTGCCAGGAGAAAGCAAATCTGCAGCAATGTGACTCACTCACACAAGTGGAGGCAGAAAGCAGTAGGAAAATCAAAAAGGGCAAGTTAGGACAGGGGTAGACTAAAAAGCAAACAACAGAATGGATGCATTTGTGCTAAATATACCAAGATTGAATACTTGAGTGCATTTTTTTCAATCTCTCCTAGAAATGTAGCCCGACTGGTCAACATGGATATTTTGGGTCCGTATTTATGAGCTCACTGTTTCCAGTCTCCAAGGAAAGATGAGATCATCTGTCACAAGACATTTCCTTTCCCACCAGGTAGGCTACCTAAGTCTGAAATAGCCCCTCACATCCCCCCAACTTCCTTTGTCTGGTCTTTTTTCTGCTTATAAAAATCTCTCATTTTGAATAGCTTTTCACAGCACCTTCCTACTTGTTAGATGGGCTGCTGCCTAGCTCATGAATTCTTTAATAAAGTCAATGGGTTCTTAAAAATGAACTCATCTGGATTTTGGTTATTTAACCATTAGTTGGAGCACCTGGTCATGAACTCTATCTCTGCAACCAAGTGCTCAGCTTCTTTCTGCTTGTTTAGGAGGGACCTTCACACCTGTGCTGGGACTTGAACATAAAGTGGATCCTCTTATTCAATGACTCGTTCATTCCCTTTGGCCAGATGGAATTATGATTGAATGTCAGACACAGCTTGGGCTTGCAGCAGTCTAGAAGTACCGAAGGTTTAAGATTTTACCCTACCTGAAAGTTGACCTGGTAGCCAGTGACACTTCCCTGGATGCTGGCAGAAGAAATGAGAGTCTTACGTCAGAAGATGGACAGCAGGGGCCAGAGCAATAGTACAGCAGGTAGGGCATTTGCCTTGTGCACAGCTGACACGGGTTCAACCCCTGGCATCCCTTATGGTCCCTTAAGCACTCCCAGGAGTATTTCCTGAGTGCAGAGCCAGGAGTAACTCCTGCACATTCCCGGTGTGACTCAAAAAAGTAATTTTAAAAAAGAAGAAGACGGATAGTGTATTTCTTATAGCATCGCTGGCATCCAGAGGATTGTCATTTTCTTGTGTCAGTTCCCTGGAGCCCCAATTATTCCAGAGTATTTTGCAGACGGCCAGGCTATTCCTGGCCATCCAGCTGTGTGTGTTCCCACAGAACTCCAGTTTAGGAAACCTGAATCTTGTATAATAGATTTCCAACAGCCTGGTATCTGCCCTGGAAATACACACTGTCCTAGTTGATTAGACAGATTCAACCCTTAACTCAGACTGCGACCCTCTAACTTCTAGGGCTGCCCACCATCCCTGAAATGAAATCATTGAGTGTCTTTACTTGAAAGACAAGTGTAAATGTGAGAAATGAGAATTGTCTCCTACCATTTTCCTAACTTTTCACATGCAAAACGGGAGCAGAATCAGTAGTGACCCAAACTGTTTCTATTTTGCTTTGTTTGGACTGCATATGGCAGTATTCAGGAATTTCTCCTGGCTCTGTTCTCAGGGATCAGCCCTGATGGTGCCCAGGGAACCATATATAGTGCTGGGGATCAAACCAGGGTCAGCCGCATGTGAGGCAAGTGCCTTAGTCTCATATGTCTCCATCCCTGTTTGTTTCTTTAAGTAGAGTGACTCAGACCTGCTAAAGGATTATGCTGAATGGTCCCAAGAGGAGAAAAACAGTTCCCCCAAAGTCTCCAAGAGTAAATATTTATAAATCCCTCCCTATGGAGGAGTGTCTAACAGATCTTAGTGAAATGATTGTGCAAGTCCAAAGTAGGTTCTGTACAGAATATCTTAACACAGTCTAACAAAAACACACAACCCAAGGGTCACTTTGTCTGGGATCCTCTTGACTGAAATGTAACTTGTTTCATAAATCATAAAAACAAACATGGGGGGACAGAGAGATCATAAAGTGGGTAATGTGCTTGCCTTGCAAGCGTTCAACCTGGGTTCGATCCCTGGCATCCTATAATATTCCCTGAGTCCACCAGAAGTCAGCCTGAGCACGGAGCCAAGAGTACCCTGGGTACCC
The DNA here is from genome assembly GCF_027595985.1 of Sorex araneus. Classification (NCBI taxonomy): domain Eukaryota; kingdom Metazoa; phylum Chordata; class Mammalia; order Eulipotyphla; family Soricidae; genus Sorex; species Sorex araneus. The sequence continues at coordinate 21,374,286 of NC_073303.1, read as the reverse complement.
TGGGTGTGGACCAAAGCCAACCAACTAAACAAACAAAAAAGCCCTTGTGATGGGGCCGGAGAAATAGTATAGCAGAACTGTATCTCATGGTGATTCAATAAAGAAAAGAAAAAAGGAAATAGTACAGAGGGTAAGAATTGCATACAGTTGATCCACATTAGATCCCAGGAACTCTATGTGATCCCCTGAGCTCACCAGGTGTGATCTTAAGTGCAGAGTCAGAATTACAACCTGAGTACTGCTGGGTCTAGCTCCAAAACAAAACAAGAAATAAATATTGACAGGTACCCAGGGAGACTTTCCGGAGTGACAGAAAGTTTCTACTGCTAGATAGGAATGTGGATTTTGTGGGTGTGTCATTTGTTAAAATTCATGCCATTCTCCCTTGAGATATGTGTTATGTATCTCCCTATGTGTGAATTATGCAGCAAGCTACAAAACAAAACAAAACAAAGCAAAAATTTCCCCAAACAGTCAACTCTTACTCTGTGGTCATGAACTTACCACACACAATCCAGATTTCTTATTCTATATGCTTATGTTTTTCCTTTACATTTTATATACTTAATACATGATTATCCATCATGTTGCATGTATTAATGTCTCTGCTGGAGAGAAGGCAATGGCAGCTAGTGAAGGAGGAACTCAAACTAGTTAAATAAGTTGCTTGTTAAAAACCCAGCTTAGTGGAGCTGCTGGCATCCAGCAGGTGTTTTCTATGTATTTCCTGAAATGAGTGACTTGAAACTCAAGAGTAAAATTGGTGATTGAGGGTTTGAGTACAGAATTACAGAACTGTGGGTCAAGTGTTTGGGGATTTATTAGCACATTTTCATTACCCACTGCATTTGAAAGTTATTTTGTAGATAACCCAAAAAGCTGGAGATAAGTGAATCAGTTTCATGTCTCATTTTCGACCAGGTGCAAAGTTGGTTCTAAATGAGTGTTCCTTCTTCTGACTCTTATTCCTTCTTTGTTCTCATTTTAGAGAGAGCCGAGAAAAAGACCAGCAAAGAACAGGATACTGGACACTGACAATCAGGAGCACAAATATTTAGACAAAGAAGGTTTGTATGTCCTATTCTTGTGGGTCATGAAGTAAACAATGAACAGCCTTCTCTTTATTCCATACTCCATATTAATCTAGAGCTCACAGGTACTCTATACAGGAGATAGTTCCTATGAGAGGGTGGAGGGAAAAATTAGGTCTTCAGAAGTATAGGTAACTCAAGGATGTCAGAGATTCTAAGTTCGAAATATGTCTTGTTCAGGCTGTTAATCAGAAATTTGACCCACTTAAGCAGGAAGGCTCGATTCAACAGGGTTTTACCCCAGTATTTCCTAATAATTATCAACTTTGTAGGGATAGAGGGGAAATTTGCCCTATTCCTCTGAGCTTCTTGGGCTGGTCAAGAAAACAAATTAACCCCAGAAGACTCATAGAAGAAAATTAACAAATTCAATTGTTCTCATTAAGACAATTAATGGGCTGGAGCGATAGCACAGCGGTTGGGCTTTGGCCTTTCAGGCGGCCAACCCGAGTTCGATTCCTCTGCTCCTCTTGGAGAGCCCGGCAAGGTACCGAGAGTATTGCGCCTGCACAGCAGAGCCTGGCAAGCTACCCGTGTGTATTGGATATGCCAAAAACAGTAACAATAAGTTTCTCAATGAGAGACGTTACTGGTGCCCGCTCAAACAAATCTATGAGCAACGGGATGACAGCGACAGCGACTGAAGACAATTAATATGACTATTAATATTTTAGAGTAAAGGGGACAGACAGGCTTTTAATCTAAAGCCAATGAATGGGACAGGGACTGAAGGAAGGAGAGTCGAGGGGATATTCAAGGTGACATACATTGGAGAGAGCCTTTTCCTGGACAACTGGAAAGACCAGTCCAAACCTGCTGTCGAACCTGTCTGTGCCTTCATACATACTCCAGGAGATCAGGAAAACCAGCCTGTCTATTCTGCTGCTGGCCTTCAAGATTCCACAATATACTCTCACACATGGTTTCACCAGAAACCCATAGGACAATTGCTGCCATCCCCACCAGATGTGGTCCTCATCAGATGATCCATGTCCTTGTCAAGGCAAGTTTCCTTATCTCTTCACAGGTGGTCGATCTCTGAGCTGCCACTGCAATTGGGGCATCGATGTCATCAATGTCAGAGTTCTGAGAAGAGCTTTTCTCTTCATTTTTGGGCCACATAAAGTCCTTCAGTGTCAGGTCTTGTGTGAAAACAGCTCCTCTGGTTTCTATCTCCTCTCCTCAAGACTCCAGACACTTGGTACTCCAAAGATGCATGATGGAAGAGAGATGTCTTCCTTACCTCAGACCTTCACAGGACTCCTCCCTCATGCTGTTCCCAACTTCCCCCAGGAGTGTCCCACAATGGATCTGAAATACAAACAATTCGCCAAAGGATCCCCAGTGGACTGATGGACTGATTCTGCAAATAAACGAACTAAATCTAAGACAAGCAGATCTGGGACTCCAGGGATGGGTTCAAAGCAAAGCAAAGGGGAGCTGTGTGTTCTCACCTGAGAAAAGTGTCACCCCACTTCTTTGTTTGAAAAAAAAAAAAAGCACAGAACTGGCAAGACAAGCAGTAATGTGAGAGAGCCATGCTAGGAGGGAGCTGTGGGCGTTGCTACTTTCTGGATGCCATCCGCCAGCATTTGAAATGACTGTTCAACTGAAACTCAAGAGGTCTTAGAGTCATTCGAGATGTACCGATCTCAAATGTTACAAAGTTCATCACAGCTACAAGAAAAAAATGCATGGAGGCCTAGCTTTGTTCCAAGACTGACTTGGGGCCCTTAACATTAAATAGCTCCTCACTCTCCCCATTGTACAGATGAGCAATTAGGATATAAGGAGCGAATAAACAAGATCATACAATTATTTGCTGCAGAATCACATTGGAACTCAGAAAACTGGAGAAAACTGAAGCTTTTAGCCGTTCTACTGCCCTGTCTGATGGGAAAAGTAGAGCTGGAGGGGTCCCAGGGTGAAGAGAGAATGAGCAATATATAACAGTCTCAGGCATTAACATCCTATATTCCTAAGTTCCCTCACTCCCCAAAGTGATCACACAGAAGTATGGGCTCCAGGCATTCTCTGCAACCATGACATCAGCACTCTGGGAAGAAAGAAATAGTTCAAGTCTGTCCAGTTTGACATCTCATTGGAAGAACAGCAGACAACCAGGCAAGCATGCTTAATTTGATTTAAGGCTTGTGTGGTTTTGGCTCTTAAAAGAAGTTGAACGTAGAAGAGGTTTACTCAGACTCTGGAGACAAGCAGTGCCCAGGGGACAGTGACTCAGCACACAGCACTCTACAGCCTGATGGCGCTTCTTCACATTTTGTTTCTCACCAAGTGAGTCATCCGTGACAAAGAGAGCAGAATCCAGCAATGTCGGGGGAGGGGCTAAGCCCACAGCATCCTGTGCCCTGTATTTGTCCCAGCACCTCTCTCGTGGGAGGGAATTCAAAGAAAGTTTCTTAAGCAAATTTGTTCCTTCCATGATCCACCACAACCTGAGGAGGAAAAAGCATCTCAGAATGAGAGAACAAAGTATGGAGAGCAAATGTCATGTGGGTAGTGTGGTGAGGCTAATGGGGCCTGGATTAGGATGAGCCTGGAAGGGTAGGACAGGTGAGGGAGGCTCTGTGTGTGTGTGTGCATGTGTGTGTGAATGCACGTGTGTGTTTGTGTGTGTGTTCGTGTGTGCATGTTTGTGTGTGTGTGTGTGTGTGTGTGTGTGAGGTAGGGGAGGAAATTTCTTCAGGATAAGAAAGAAATTTTCCAGACTTTGTCTTGATCAAGTCAATGGTATTAATTCCAATCTAATTTTATGTCAGTATCATCACGTTTAACACTTAATGAAGTAAGAGCACACAAATACTGACTAGCGAAGAGCTTTCCTGAGAAGCTTCTGGTCTTTTATAAGGTAAAGATCTCTTCAAAGTCCTAAAACAATTACATTTAAATGGCCAATAGCATGTCTATTTTTAGGTAGAGCTACTAAGACATATTGTTATGGGCTGAATTGCATTCCCAAATCCCAAATCCATATACTGAAGTCTTAGCCCTCATTGCCTCAGAATATGTTTATAATTGGAAATAGGGGCTTTAAAGAGGTAATTAAATCAAAATGAAGTAATCACTGCGGTCCCTAATTCCCTACAACTGTTGTATTTATGTAAGGAGAATTTGGGAACCGGACAAGAACAGAAAAAGGCCCGTATGAGAAGGCAGGAAGGTAGCAGCCTTCTCTGAGCCACGGAGAGAGGCCTCAGGAGAAGCCAGCTCCACTGACACCTTGATCTCAGACTTGTAACCTCTCAATTTATCAGGCAATAACTTCCCGCTGGCAAAGCCACCCATCTCCATGGTACTTTGTTACGGAAGCTCCAGGAACTCCAGGTACTACCCCCAGCTTTATCCTAGGGCTCCGACATCCCTCTTCAGAAAGGACCTTGCATTCATAAGTCAACTCTCTCACATGCCCAAATGATTCTACTTCCAGGCTCTTGAGCTGACAAAGGAAGTGGTGAGTTTCCCTCCTCCCTATGTTCTTGAATCAAAAAAATAATTATAAGGGAGCAGCCTGAGAAGGCCCCAAGGGAAGCCAGGAATCCAGGCATTGTGGGCCTGGTGAGCCTATGGGGAGTGCGTTCCATTTGTCCCGCAGATTCTCAGGAGCATGGCTGACTTGAATGGGAATGCGAAGAGGAGGAAGAGGTGCCCTTCTCTGGAAGTACCGCCCTTGTGCTCTAATATCACCCGTGGATTCTGGCATAGGAGCACAAGGTCAGCAGAGATGGGCTTCTTACCAGTCCCTGGACACTCAGCGTGGCCAATTCCCTTATCCATAGCCGATGCTGAGGCAGGGAGGCATTCCTACGTGTGAGATGCTCTGAGAGGGGAAACTCCTGGGAGTCTCTTGGTCACTTGGTCCTTTCTTTCTCCTAGAAGCCCAGGAAGGTTGCCTAACAGTGATTTTTAAGCAATTGATTCTTTTAAAGTGCCTTCTCATTTTGGTGCAGTAGACCTTGCAGAACCTTTGCACGGAGACAGCTGGTCTAACGGGATGAATTGGGCTAGAAGGCTTCTAATCCCTAAACTTGGTGGGCTGTGTTTGGGCTGGCGAGGGGGGAAGGAACTTTCAGGCTTTCTCCCAGCAAATCCTCTTGATGGGAGGAGTGTGACTGAGGCCTTCTCATGCATGCATTTGAGTGGAGCAGATAGAAGTTCTTTTCTGAGCCTGCCTAATTGGAGAAAATTGTGTGTAGAGCTCAGAAGAGTTCAGAGGGAAAGGGACAGGTAAGGAGAGAGTAGTCCGGAAGAAGACTTTTGATAAAAATGTCGGCTTCTCCACCATTATTCCTGTTCAGCTGCAGCTCTGCAGATGGATCCTTTAATTGAATTTTCCTCTGGGCATGGGGGAGGGAGCCATTTCAGACCAGAAGAGCAATTTGAAGTGAGCGATGGCCTTGGCTGTGGCTTGGGTTTCTTTGCAACAAAGCTGAGAGGCAGAGGGGAGGGGGTTGTCCATCCCGGTGCTTTCATCCTATATCTGCTACCCTCTCCTACTTTTCAATCCCCTGGCATCATTTTTTTTTCCATTTTAAAAATATCTGCTTGGGGTTTTTTGGCAAATTCCTAGACTCAGTCATCAGAGTTAACTTGAAGGAAGATGAATCCCAAAAGTCGAAATTTCATGGGTGTTTCACTGGGTTGATGGAGCATCTGTATTTGCTCAGGCCAATGTGTTCTGCTCAAAAGAAGACCTGGCCATGTTCAGTATCTGCCTGCTGGGAATTTATCTTCAACCAGGAAGAGTTCTCTCAGAAGTAAAAGCAAAAACTCAGTGAAATAAGAAACAAAGAAACAAAGTCAATAGAAGAACAAGCCAGTATGAAATTCTCAACTGAGGAATGGGGGATGTATGGGCTGGTCATCCTGAATCAGTCCCTAATGTCTGGGCTGGCACCCCAAATAAGTCCCTTACAGTTGGAGTTCCATGGGGTCTTGATGCAGATAGTGGCATACAAATAGCTGGAGAAAAACACAAATGCATCTCTTGAGGGCTGAGCCCCTCTCTGTTTTGAGAGTACTCAGGAGAAAAAGGATGAGTTAAAAATGGTGATTTGTGGGGCTGAAGAGATAGTACAGGAGAAAGGGCATTTGCTTTGCACAAGGCTTACCAGGGTTCTATTCCTAGTCTCCCATATGATGAGAAGATTCTTGAGTGCTGAGCCTGGAGGAACCCCTGGATATCGCCAAGTGTGGCCTAAAAACACTGTCACTGTCACTGTCATCCTGTTGCTCATCGATTTTGCTCTAGCAGGCACCAGTAACATCTCCATTGTGAGACTTGTTTGTTACTATTATTGGCATGTTGAATAAGCCACAGGTAGCTTGCCAGGCTCTGCCATGGGGGTGAGATACTCTTGGTAGCTTGCCGGGCTCACCGAGAGGGGCGGAGGAATTGAACCTGGGTTGGCCGCGTACAAGGTGAACACCCTACCACTGTGCTATTGCTCCAGCCTGCCTAAAACAATAACAACAAAAATTGGCGTGTTGTGATCAGGGCTCTTCTGAGTGCACTGCAGATGTCAGAGACTCAAGACGGACTCTCAGGAACACCAGGAAGAAACTGAAATGTCTGTCAATTCACATTTTCAGTCATCTTCATAAATAGTCATGAGATGGTGACCAGAAGAGGAGAAAGTTGGTCATCACAAAACCCATGCGTTGGTTCATCTGTTCATCAATGTTGACTAAAGTTGCCTCCCAGATTTCTGACTCTTTGTTCTAGTCTATAAATATAAAGGTGGGTTACATGGTCTCTGAGACTGAGAGGAGAGAACTCTGTAGGCATAGTTAATGCTCCACTGTGTTGTCAAGAGAGAAGAGAGCTGAGATCTGGGCAATGTGTTACTGTAGATGAGGGAAGAGCATTCACCGTCTCTGTGTAAGAATATCCCCAACACAAACATCCTAAACAAGGCAGGAAGTCCATCAGTTCTTTGCTCAGCTGTGTGCGAATGTGTGGCAGTCACACACAGCATGGCTCCACAGGAGACATGCAGGTTCCATATGGCATTGCTGGCATTCCCTGGTGCTCACAGGAGAAAGACGGATACTGTTCTAGAAGCTGGCATGATGGGAGGGAAGAGATCCCAACTGTGTGCCAAGAGAAGAGGATATGACAGGAAAGAGAAAGTAGGTTACTCTGGGTCACGACGACTGGCAAAGACGTAGCAATGCCATTGAGAATGGAGAGAGAGGTGGCCAGCTGGGGTGGGCAGAAGTCATGAGAGACACCTGGAGGCCGGTGAATGGAGCCATCAAGGTGTAGTCTCACTTGCATCAGCAATTTGATTCTTCTGGGAGGAAACAAAAAATAAAGCAAAACCCACTCTCACTTTCATTCCGGTCCCCCTCTCACCAGTTACCTTCCTCCTCCTCCTCCTCCTCCTCCTCCTTCCATCTAGTCCTCATGTAATTATCATGTAATCAGTATTATTTATTTTTGCTGTTTTAAAGGGTAGAAAAATAAGGCTCAAACAATCTGATCCACTTCAGCCAGGGCACAGTCAATGTCCGGTGGCATGGATGGAAACACAGTCTCCCACATCATGGCCTCTCCCTCGACACAAAGAGGGAGAACAGTGTCCCGGCCACAGTCCCCAGCGTATGGAAATGTTCTCCTACGCTCAAAGCAAGTCTCTCCTGTGGGTCTGACTCAGCATTCCTGCTGAGCACTGCCAGGCAGATCTCCAAGTGGCTAACCCCACTCCCAGGGCAACCACCCTGCACATTGAGTGTGTGGGTACGTGGGGACCAGCAGAAGGGCAGGCAGCATCCTCCACACAGCGGGCATTGCTCTTTGTAGACACAGGCAGCACCAAGGTGATCCTCTCTGGCCGAGGGTCCAAGGCTGTGCTAATGATGGGTCCTAGTGAAGCGTTTTTTATGCCAACGGCTGTTTTAGGCATTTCACATTCTCTTATTTCTTTTTTGGGGAGGCGTTGGGGTCACACCTGGCGATGCAGAGGGGTTACTCCTGGCTCTGCACTTAGGAATTACTCCTGGCGGTGCTCACGGGACCATATGGGATGCTGGGATTTGAACCAGGGTTGGCCGCATGCAAGGCAAATGCCCTACCCGCTATGCTATCACTCCAGCCCCTCACATTCTCTTATTTCAACTCAGCCTCCAAACGTCTCTTGCTGGGCATGTTAGAAAATGGCATCTCTGAAAGGGGCAGACCTGCTCGCCAGGGATCTCTCTGGACTCCATACTGAGTCGATACCACCGGGGCACCTCAGATGGAGTGATCGTTCCCTCTCCGCCCTCTCCAGATGAAACCCCGGTGTCCACGAGCTTCCAGAAGCAAAACCCAAGCAAGCAGGTAAGGGACTAAGACTCCAGGTCACATGGCAGCAGTGGAGATGGGCCATCCCTTCCCATCTCCCTGTCCACTTTTGGTCCTGGCTGTCATGTCCACGATCTACCTCCCAGCACCATCTCAGTGCATCAATGGCCTTGATCCAGAGACTCCCAAATGAATCTCAGAATGGATTAGCTCCCTACAGAGATGTCACTGGACCCCAACCATTTACAATGTTAGAATTCCAGAGATGTGCAGCTGTTTTCAGGACTGCATGACCTCTCATGTTATTCATAATAAGCAATAGAAAATAAATGTCTAGCATCTGCCCCTGGCAGGCAGGCTTGAATGGTGGTGGGAAAATTCGAAATAATGGTAGTGGGGAGGTGTAATGGTGGTGGCATTGGTGTTGAAATATTGAATGTAATCAATTAATGTGGACAACCTTATGAGAAAATTTTTTTATTTAAAAATAAAAAATTTTTTGAGCATAGGGGCTGAACTATGTCAAAAGTTATTTTCAATTCCAACAATTTTACTTTTTCCCTGGGTAACATTGCTTTTAGAGCCCTACCCCATGCCACACCAAAGCTGTAGTTGTCTGGTTCAATAAACATCATTTTTTAAGGGCTGGAGAGATGGTAAGGTGCTGCCTTGCACGTAGCTGACCAAGATTTGATCCCCAGCACCTTATATGGGCTCTCAAACTCGGTCAGGAATGGTCTCAGAGAGCACAGAGTCAGAAATAAGCCCTGAGTACTGCTGGATGTGGCCCCCAAACCAAAGGAAACAAATATAATATTATTCAAAGACATAATAATCAAAGACTGTAGACATTCCTAAGTAATCATCTACCGATTATGGGGGAAGTTGGGTCGTTAGAGTAGAGGTGGGATGCATTGTACTGGGAGCTGTCTCAGGGACCTGCAAGGTTACCAAGGTGAGAAATGTACCCACCCACCCAGGTCCTCCTAGACACACGAGGGATGGAGGAAGAATGTCTCTTTCTACAAACTCTTCCACGGAGGGTATAATAACCAAATATCATCAAAAAAATTGGCAGGAAAAAGAAAGATCAACTTACACCATATACTGGGGACTCTGTAAATTGTGAGGATTCAGTTTTCAGTGAGCGAAGGAACAGGATAGCTTAGGTTTTGGAGGGGAGAGGAAGGGAATTCACAAGACAGAGACAGGGCAATTTACATGACAAAAAGCAGATGGTCTATAATAGAGCTTTTGCCCAGTCACTCCATAGGTCCCTCTGAAAAAGGTCGTTTCTATAGAGAAAACCCTAAAAGGTGGCTAATTTCCCAAGTATTCTGCTGGGAAATTATGAGTGGTGAGAGTTCTTCCTGGGTCTTCAGACTCTTGAATGACCTTAGCTATAAGTCATCCACATGCCCAAGTGGCAGGTCTGCAGAAAGTCTGTTTGAATATCTTGGGGAGGCCTATGTTTGAGGACCACCTTCCAAGGCTTTCTCACTCAGCTTATATTTTTAATTTATTATTTTTTATTAATGAATCACCATGAGGGTACAGTTACAGATTTACATATTTTCATGCTTGTGTTTCAGTCATACAATGCTCGAGTACCCATCCCTCCACCGGTGCCCATTCTCCTCCACCGATGACCCCAGGATCCCTCCAACCCCCTTATCCCCCATTCACCCCACCCCACCCTGCCTCAGTGGCAGGGCATTCCCTTTTGTTCTCTCTCCTTTTGGGTGTTGTGGTTTGCAATAGAGGTACTGAGTGGCCATTGTGTGCAATCTATAGTCTACTTTCAGCACACTTCTCCCATCCCGGGCGGGTCCTCCAAGCGCACTTAACTTGGTGTTCCCTTCTCTATCTCAGCTGCCTTTTCCCCCAGCATGTGAGGCCAGTTTCCACACCATGGAGTAAACCTCTTTGTACTTATTTCTACTATTCTTAGGTGTTAGTCTCCCATTCTTTTGTTTTATATTCCGCAGATGAATGCAATCTTTCTATGTCTGTCTCTCTCTTTCTGACTCATTTCACTTAACATGATACTTTCTATGTTGATTCACTTATATGCAAAATTCATGACTTCATCTTTACTAACAGCTGCATAATATTCCATTATGTAGATGTACCAAAGTTTCTTTAACCAGTCATCTGTTCTCGGGCACTTGGGTGTTTTCCAAATTCTGGCTATTGTAAAAAGTGCTGTGATGAACATACAAGTGCAGACATCATTTCGACTATATTTTTTTGCCTCTTCAAGATATATTCCCAGAAGTGGTATTGCTGGGTCAAATGGGAGCTCAATTTCTAATTTTTTGAGAAGCAACCATATTGTTTTCTAAAAGGGCTAAACCAATCGGCATTCCCACCAGCAGTGTACAAGGGTCCCTTTCTCCCCACATTCATGCCAACACCAGTTACTTATATTTTTTTAAATAATTTTTAATTGGGCTGGAGTGATAGCACAGCAGTTGGGCGTTCGCCTTTCACGCAGCCGACCTGAGTTCGATTCCTCTGCCTGGCAAGCTACTGAGAGTATCGAGCCCGTGTGGCAGAGCCTGGCAAGCTACCCGTGTGTATTGGATATGCCAAAAACAGTAACAATAAGTCTCTCAATGAGAGACGTTACTGGTGCCAACTCGAACAAATCGATGAGCAATGGGATGACAGTGATAGTGACAATGAATTTTTAATTGAATCGCCATGAGATACTGTTACAGAGTTGTTTGTAATTGGGTTTCAGTCATATAATGTTCTATCACCCGTGTACGCTTCCCACCACCAATGTCCCCAGTTTCCTTCCTGCCCCCTTCCCCCCAGCCTGCTTCTATTCTACGGCAGACTCTTTTCTTCTTCTTCTTCCTCTCTGTCTCTCTGTCTCTGTCTCTGTCTCTCTGTCTCTGTCTCTGTCTCTGTCTCTGTCTCTCTCTGTCTCTCTGTCTCTCTGTCTCTCTGTCTCTCTGTCTCTCTCTCTCTCTCTCTCTCTCTCTCTCTCTCTCTCTCCCTCTCTCCCTCTCATCCCCTTTTCAGCATTATGGTTTGCAATGCAGGTACCAAGAAGTTATCATGTGTGTCCCTTTACCTACTTTCAGCACCCAATTTTTGTCCGGAAGATCATTTTCAACTGTTATTGTCATAGAGGTTCTTTCTCTATCCTAGTTGCCTTCCCGCCACAACCACTTGTGGCAGACTTCCAACCATGGACCACTCCTCCTGGCCCTTGTTTCTACTGCCCTTGGGTATTCGTCTCATACTATGTTTCAGTGAGCTTGTATTTGCTGAGTGTTGTGTGCTGGCTACTGGGCTCACGCTTCAAGGCATATCACAGCTGGTGCCCACTGCTCATCTCTCGTGCCAATTCATACTTTCTGGCCATCGTAATAAGATGCTCGGCAGTGTTCCACTCTACCCGTTAGATATCAACTCCTCTCTCCGGATGTGACACCAAAAATTGTTTCTAAACATGACTTGGTGCCTCCCAAGTGATGAGATTGCCCTCCGCAGAGAACCACTGCTTTCTCGTGTGACTTGGCATGACTCCAAATAGATATATTGAGACTATTTGCCTCTCATTCAAGCAAGTCTCAAGACAACCCAGCATTGACTCAGGTCGCCCAGGAAGGACCCAAATCAAGGGTCGCCCCCAGACCTCCCGGCTCTTGGGTTTCCTGTGTTGATATGCCTGGGAAAGGCTGTTATGTGGACATAAAACCCCGGGAGAAATCCTTTTGCAAATCCTTTCTGGACACTCATTTGATGTGCAGTCTTGCCAAGTGACTGTACCTCGCTAAGCTCAATTTTCTTACCTATAAAATCTGGGTGACAGGTGACAGCGGCACTTCCGTCACTTGCCAGGATAAAGGAGGATATTAAATAAAAAGCTCCTACTTCCGTGCCAGGCACGTAGTAGGCTTAATCCATCTCAGTAGCCTTTGCCCTCGCCCTTATCTCACCCCCCAGAAAGGTAGGATTTTCTTTGGACCCAAACCAATGAGGAGGGAACAAGGAATGCCATCAAACAGAGCCTGTGTTCTGAGCGAGAGAGGCTGTATTTCCTTCCAAGCATAACGCTCCGACTTGGCATAAGCCCACTCCTTTGTGAATCTCCACGTAATCTCTCTCTGTGCAGACCTGTTGGATCAAGACTGCTTTCAGAGCCACCCCCCACCTCCAGCGCCCCCTCCCCCCAAAGGTGTGGGCCCCTCTGCAGGTGTCTGCTGTCGATAAGCTTGTCAGCAGAGGCTTTTCCGAGCCCAGCTCATCTGTCAGATGTACAGGTGTGCCTGCGCTCAGCTTACACCCTGGAGTCAGGACCGCGGCTGCCAGGACGCGGGAGCTTCCCCCCGGGGATGGAAGCTTTTATCAACCTGCACAACAGCCTGCTGAAGGCTGCTGCCCACAGAGGTCGATGAATAGGTTTCTCTTCATCCTGCATCTGGAAGCCTCAAGCCAGCGCTTCTGTGGGGATCAGATTGCGGCCCTGTTCTTGGGGGAACCCAGGGTGCGGAAGCTCTCGGGAATCCTGCAGACCACAGGGTCAAAAAAGGAGGAGCCACGGAGGGAGAAAATAGCAGGAAGCGTCCATGTCTCCTAACGTGACTAAATTAAATGGAGCCAAGGTTAGGTCAGGGCAGGAAATCCAGAGTGGGGTGACCACTCTCTTATTCCCTCTCCCAGACTTGCATTTCCCCCCCGGAATATTTTCAGGGAGAGACGGGTGGGGTGGGGGAGTAAATGAAGGTCAGGCTCCCATCTGGAAACCTTTTTCGATTTGCAACTAGAAAAAACATCTTTTTAGAAGATAAAATAATAATAATGCTCTGGAGGCATAGAATCATATTCTTCTTTGAGTTAGCAATTCTAACAATTAGCAATTAGTTAGCAATTAGAAATAGTGGCCAGTGAATGTTCTGCTTTGAGCCTGGAGAGAGCTTGATAGGATGAGCGGATTGGATGGCCAGGGTTGGATTTCTGGCACTGCGTGGTTTCTACAACACGGTCAGGAACGACAGTGATCCCAGAGGCAGGAATGGCCCCCAGCACCGACAGGTGGGGCCCACAAACAAACAAAAACTGTTCCACCTCCAGTCGCTTCTTTCTTCCATAGTCTGGAAGGCATCACCTGGTAGAACACCTTCCCTCCTGCTCCAGGATCCTCAAGATGCGCCCGGCTAGGGCACTTAATTTTTGTAAAGCTTATGTATGACATTTGCAGGTTGTCTACTAGTCTCAGAGGGGCTACTGAGGAAAGACACTGAGTACCAAGTGACAGAGTCACTGTCATAGCAGAAACATGCTGCTGAAGGACAATGGATGGCAAAGTGTACCCAGGTGTTAAAATGTAAGGCTTGAAAAGAAAATACTCTTGAGTTCCCTAAAGGAAACCGTGGACCTAGCTCGTAACTTGGCACCCAGACCTGGAGCCACTTGTCGTTTCAAATCCTAGCTGATTTATGGGTGGTGGGAGACCTTCCTGAATTGTCTGACTTCCCTCCTCTGGCCCTCCGTCTCTACATCTGTCAAAATGGTATCTGCTTTCACTTCCTAGGGATGCTGTAGCAAGGTGCCACCAATTTGGTGGCCAGAAACAGCACAACTGTGTTTTCCCAAAGTTTTCTTAGAGGCTGAAGGCCCGGGAGCAAGCTGCGGGCAGGCTTGTGCTCCTTATGAAATTTCCTGAATCTTCCAGCTTCTAGTTTCGATGGCGGTCTTTGGTGTTTCTGGGCTTATAAACACAGCTCCTCCGCCTCTACCTCTCTCCCCGCATGGCGTTCTCTCTGTGTTTGTATTCTGTTCCCTGGTCTTCCAATGCCAGCCCTGGTGGAGTCAAGCTCTTCTCCAGTCCAGCCTCATTCTTCATCTGAAATCATCCTATTTTCAATTGTGTCACGTTCATCTTAAAGATGACCTTCTGGGAAACAATTCAACCTGCAACCATGCCTCATGGAGTTTTTGTGAGGACTAACAGATAATATGAACAAAGCTAGACCAGTGTCCCACACATAATAACACAGGTCATTCATTCTTATTATGGCTAAACGCTCTAATACCTTCATTGCCCAAAGAGGAAACATAAATTAGACCATAGAGGACTTAACCTTAGGTGACCAGTTAGTCAGTGACAGAGTCAGTACTGGGGACTCGGAATCTCTGGTACTCCTTTTAGTTCTCTGTGTTTGCTCTTTCTATTTTGGGGGAAATGAGGGAGGGTTGGGTCCCACCTGGCAGTGCTCAAGGCTTACTCCTGGCAGTGTTTGGGGATTATATATGGTGCCAGGGATTGAATCAGAGTTGACCACATGCAAGGCAAGTAACCTTAACCCCTGTACTTTCTGTCTGACCCTGTTCCTTCAATCTTTGGGGGAGAGACAAGTTGGGGGTATAACGGAGTTGCAGAGAAACCTCAGTGGTGCTCAAGGGACCACTATCTTTCAAGCTCAAATATTTGGGGGGTCAAATACAAAAATATTTAAATAAGTTGTTGGTTTGGGGATTGCTCCCAACAGTCCTTGGAGGACCATACAGTGCTGGAGATCAAATCTGGGTGCCCTGCCTACAAAGCATGCACTCAACCCTTTGAGCTAATGCTCTTGCCCCATTGTATAGTTTTAAGATCATGTCTTTGTTGATTTATTTGGGTTTTTTTGGGTGGGGGGAAGTCTGGTGCTGCTAGGAATCAAACCTAGGGCCTCACACCTGTGTGGTAAGGTCTCTGCTACTGAGTTGTTTCCCAGTCTATGCTCCTTATAGGGTGACTGATTCCTTCATAATCTAGTTTCTTGTTACTTTCCTTGTAAAGTATCGTTTTCAACCCTTAAACTCTTCTACTTGATCTCCCTCTTTCCCATGTGTTTATTGCCACAGAACTCCAAGAATGAAGCACTCAGCTAGAATAGTATTGGTTCTTGCATTCCTCACACAACTCAAAATCCCCTAATTGGGCTAAGTATATACTAGGTTTAAGTACAATATTCCTTTGCTTCAACAATCTGCAGATGAAGTATGTCCAGAAATAGTCATTTGTAAATAAATTTATAACATGCCAAATACTTTTCAAGTGCTTTAACAAATATTAACACACTTAATCTACAAATGACTATGAAGGAGTTATGAGTTTATAACTATTTTTACCATTGGGAATAATTCAACACAAAAAGACTAAGAACATAGAGCTGGAATGTGCCAGAATGTTTCAGAACTAGATTTGCCCCTCAATGAGCTATTTTTCTGGCTCTAGAGTCTGTGCTCTAAGGATTGTGTCCCACACACAATCTTATTGCATCACATGCTTATTCTTAAAGGATTTATTTAAGACTTTTCCAAAAATTAAGGTGATTTTCTATTTGAATGTTAGAGACAAGGCTGTCATAAACATTCTTAAGCTGCATCTTTGCTCACGGCCTGCATCACTTTGCGTGCAAAAGAATTGGGAGTCAAAGAGTGGGCAGGCCAACTGAGCTTTGGTTCAGTTCCGTGAAATTGCACGAATGAAGAGAAGAGTTCTCAGGAAGCAAAAATGTGATCCGCCAGGGCATGAAGCAGGCAAGCATGGTGGCATGTCCAGAAAGTGGCAAACACTCCAGTCGGAACGGAATGTGAAGTGCTGAAGGAGGAGGCTGAAGAGTGGTTTCTGCCGAGCTCTGGAGCTAGTGCAGGGGTGTGGGTCCTGAGTGGTGGGGAGGCGGGAGGCGGGGATGGGAGTGCGTCAGCCTTTGCTGCGCAGCCCTCCAAACCTAGTACTCTGTTTTTGAGTTGGAGAACGAAATAATCAGATCCTGTCTAAACAGTGTTTTAAAAAATCTTTTTTTTTCTCCTGAAAGAGAAGTCCCTGGACAGAGAAGTCCCTGGACAGAGTGGCTTGAATGGTTTGAGGGAGAGCTTCTCTCCCTCTCTCTCTCTCTCTCTCTCTCTCTCTCTCTCTCTCTCCTCTCTCTCTCTCTCTCTCTCCTCTCTCCTCTCTCTCTCTTTCTCTCTCCTCTCTCTCTCTCCTCTCTCTTCTCTCTCTCTCTCTCCTCTCTCTCTATTTCTCTCTCCTCTCTCTCTCCTCTCTCTCTCCTCTCTCTCTCCTCTCTCTCCTCTTTCTCTCCTCTCTCTCTCCTCTCTCTCTCCTCTCTCTCTCTCCTCTCTCTCTCCTCTCTCTCCTCTTTCTCTCCTCTCTCTCTCCTCTCTCTCTCCTCTCTCTCTCTCTCCTCTCTCTTCTCTCTCTCTCTCCTCTCTCTCTCTTTCTCTCTCCTCTCTCTCTCTCCTCTCTCTCTCCTCTCTCTCTCCTCTCTCTCTCTTTCTCTCTCCTCTCTCTCTCCTCTCTCTCTCCTCTCTCTCTTCTCTCTCTCTCTCTCTCTCTCTCTCTCTCTCTCTCTCTCTCTCTCTCTCTCGGCTTTTTGGATCACACTGGCTGGCGATGCCCAGAGGTTACTCCTGGCTCTGCACTTAGGAATTACGCCTCGTGGTACTCGAGGGACTATATGGGATACCAGATATAGAAACAAGGCAGACTTCCTACCTGCTGTACCGTCGCCCCAGCCCCCATGGCGCGTTCCTTAAGTCACTTTGTTTGGTATACATAAAAATGTGGGAAACTGAGGTAGGGGAAATAACACAAAAGTTAAAGCACTTGCAAATCAGCTGGCTTCAGTTTGAATTCTTGTGCCTTGTTTGATACCCCAAGCATTGCCAAGAGTGACCCCTGAGCATAGTCAGGGGTAAGCCCTAAGCACAATTTAATGTGGCCCCCAGACCAATATATATATATATATATATGTATATATATGTATATATATATTTCCATGTACATATGGAAATCATTTATGTATTGTAGATCATATGAAATGTAGAATGTAGTCAATATTGTTACATTTTATAATTATTAGTATTTATATCATAATATCAACTTATTAAGTTATAAAGGAAAATATAGAGAATAATCACTCTGACTCCAGAGTTGATTATTGCCATACACTTTTTAAACTTGTATTGTGTATATAAGTATGTATGAACAATATGTAATAATATACTGCTTATTCTTAAACGTAATATAAAGTATGCCAAGTATATTTTACTGCAACTTTGATTCTTCATTTATCATTAAATATTTTTAATATGCCTCCTGAATAGTACATGTACTTTTAAGTTACCTATTCTTTTTCATTGCTACATAGCATTTCATTGAGGAATATGCTATTTCATTTGTTCTCTTCTTGATGGGCATTTAGATTATATTGATTTTTTTAAAACAAGGAACACAAGACATTTTCTAAATTTTATGTGCCTAACAAGTGGTAAATATTTCTCAACCAGCAATCCCCCTCTGAACTGCAGAACATAAGAGATAATTGGAATAACCATTTGCTCAAGATCGCTTGGGTGGCATATTACTAGAACTAGTCAAGATTCATAAATAGGAAAGAGTTAACCTTAATAAGGAATAATCCATATATTAAGGTCTCAATTCTATGCATAACTTGGTGACAAAAGTCTGCTAGGGTATCTGCTTAGAGCAAAAATATTTCTGGATTTGTATCATTTCAATTTTACTTAATGGTGCCAATATCTTTTTAAAGTGGTAGTACCAATTTATACTCCCACCAACAATGTTAAAGATTCATTATCTCCAGGCATTGCGATAAATAAAAGAGAATTTTTAGGTGCACTAAAGGGAGTAAGACGATTTCTCAATATTTTGAAGTTGCATTTTCTTGATAACTTGTAATTTAATTATATATTTGTGTGGATTATTTGATTTTCCCCCATTTGTGAATTTCCTATTCAATCCTTGGTCTACCCATTAGTCTGTCTCTTTTATATCAATTTGCAGATATTCTGTGCATGCTCTAACAATAATCTTTTGCTGCCAATATGCATCATGGCAATACTAATAAAAATAATTCATTGTGGGTAATGCTAGGAAATCATAAATCTCACTTAAGGCTAATGCACAACAACAAACAGAGGTTTTCAAAAAAGAACTCATAGATTGTGTAGATTGCAAGTAACATGTGCTTTGCAATTTATTCAAGTGTCTTGGTAGAGTACATTCAAGGTTCAGTCCCTGGTATTGTAGAAACAAACAGAACAAATTCATTTAGTAGACATTTTGCATCTCTTCTAAGGATTAGATTCTAGTAAGAACGGTTTGCAAACAAGACAGCATCTTTGCCCTTAAGGGATTTATAATCTAGATGTAGAAAGAGACAAATAGCCACTTAAATTCTATTAAAACCCCATTACCACTATCATGTTCTGCAAATAGTATTACAGGCTGACCCCAACAATGCGCTTTAGGTGAGGAGGACAAAATGCTTCTGCTCCTCACCATCACATGATTGGTTGATGAAGAGTAACGGGGAAAGGGGAGCATGTCCCAAGGATGGGAAAGATCGTGGCACAGTACCGCCGGGTCAGCAGTGTGGCCACTACCTAGCCTCCCCTGGTGCTAATATACCCGGCATGATCCCAGGTCAGTCTTAAAATTATATTCTCTTCGTTGTCTATTCTTTCTTTGGTCCTTCACACCTCTGTCAACAGGGCTTACTGCTCCTCTTACTGTCCAGGTGGACCCCACCCCCCAAAGCAGGAAATATCCTGTCACTCTCACACATGGCTGATTAGCCCTGATAGCCAATGGCATGAGGAGTCCACTCCTGTACTTCCTGCTTTGGCTCAGCCTCCCTGAGTAATGGGAGACCTTGTAATAATAAAAAGGATGTCATTGCTCCATCAACAGTAGTCCCCGACCTCTGTGCAGTCTTTCTAAATATCCGGGTTTGCATTTACATGCTCCCCTCATGCACTGCAACTTAATTTTCCCTGGAACCTGGGAGCAACTCTACCCTTGGCTCTGATGGCCCCAGGGCCAATCTGAAAATCCGGTGCTTTGGGGCAGACCAGGAGCATACTAACTAGGTGGCCCTGGAGAAGTCATTAGACCGATCCCAATCTCTTTTCTTCCAGGGAATAGAGAAAAGTATCGGTCCTGTCTCTTTCAATAAAATTGCTTTTGAAATTAATTGGTGAACATCAAGCCATGATGAGGAAGGAAAATCATTTGCAGAAATGGAAGAGCTCCGTGTTTGTGGAAGGTGTAGCTCTAACGGGGTCATTAATTGCAGCTGATGGTTTCTGAGCCCACACATCTGTGGTCTGACACAAACGGGCACAAACCTTTCTGCTTCCACAGCTGAGGCTCTCAGCCCTGATGGAGGGGGTCAGGGGAACAGCCAAGAACGCTTCCCAAAGATAACAGAACATGAATGATTTGAATCAAAAGGTTTCCCTGTCATCAGTGGAGTGGCCAGGATGGGTTCATTCAGACACACTGATGCTTTCTTTGCTCTTAGGCTCCTGTTGGAAAGCATTTCCTCAGCAAACTCCTCCAACCCACATTGTGTTCACTCAGAGACAGACAGACACATGCTGTTATGTGAGTGTAGAATATGCATAGCAAAAACATATTCCCAATTAAAACCACAGAAGCATGAACCCATTGTCATGTGCCCTTTTTTCACCACATGAAGATGTGCCACCACTGGGAGAGGGATGCCCAGGTCTGTGGAGTGAACCTGAGACTCAGAGAGTGACAGAGGCACAAAGCCACACAGCTGGCAACACACTCAGATGGGAAAACGCTGCTCAGTGGCCATGTGGGTGCCCTTGCAGTGTATCCTGTATCCCCTGATGGGATTATCAGGCTCTCCCACTTCCTTCTTAGTCTGCTCCGGATGCAGGGAAAGCTTTTATTTTTCTCCTCCTGAAAGCTCTTTTTATTATTATTATTATTATTATTTTAATTTTAATTTCTGCAAATAGGCCTGAGCGAGTGGGTCTAGATTTCCTTCACAGAACAACGTGAGAAATAATAGAGTGGGTTGTATGTCACCGATGAAAATGCTATATTTATGCCTCGTTGTAATCCATTCATGGCTTTATGGATCCAAAGTCCCCCTGGGAGTGTCACAAATCCACATAATGTTCCTGAGTGCCGGATTTGGCATTTGGATCTCTGATGTAGCTGTCAGATATGTAAAATCACATGTAGCCAGACAATCCCCTGAGGACCCCACAGCTGCGCACGCGGGAGAGAGCAAGTTATTCAGACAAGGTTGCATCCATTCTCGCACAGATGCCGTTCCCCAGAGCTGCTTTTGTGCTGCCCTAGCTAATTTTAAGTGCGGCTCCCAGGCCTCAAGTAGAAATCTCTCTTCTCAGGGACTTTTCCACGTTCAATGGAGGTGACTTTTGGAGAGGCACTTCCTGTTAAGAAAGACAAGGGTTAGCCAAGACTGTGGGGCCTCCAGAAGCCAAGACCAGCTCCCTCTGCCTCCTTTGCCTGGGCTCTGTGTGCACCCCCTGGGCTCTCCCAGACCACAGGCCTGCTGGGTAAATGGCTGTGCAGAGGCTTCCCTCTGCTGCCTGTCAATAGACTCTCAGTACTAACATTGCCTCCCATTATCTGCGTCCAAATGCAGACTAGGTCTGATCAGGGCCTGACGGACTAAACAGAGAGACTCTCAGCGCAGCGGAAAAGCACAAACAAGTGGGCAGCTAAGTTATCGCTTCTGTCAACACCAGGACTGCCCCCAAAGAACGTCTTTCCTACAGGGTTGAAGTGAAGGGTCGCTCCATTTCCATCCCACAAGAAAAGAAAGCAATAAGGTCTTGGAGCCAGAGGCCTGGGTTTGAACTCTCCCTCTGTCAAATAGCCACTGAAGGAGTAGAAGTGTGACCTAGCCGGGACCAAGAAATGTTTGTTAAACTGTGCAAGCCATTTTGCATCTCTGCGCTCGAGTTGTAACCGGAAAAAAAATGGAAGGCAATAACTGTCTTGCAGGACCGTTGTGAAGATTAATGCTTAGTGTTTATGTCAATGAACTATACAATAGAAGTGAAAAGAAGCAAGAAATGTCTACATATTTTAGTTAGTGCTTAGCAACCCTGATAGGTGGACAAGCCTCTGGGGGCTCAGTCCCATTCCCAGCCTTGACAAACTTAGAAGCGATGGCTGTTCCCTGAGTCCCCTCCTGAGAATGATAAAGTCGAGTCCAGACAGGCCTCCATAGACGTGAACAGTGACTAAGTCAGCCCTGGCTGCCCGTTGCCTCCGATCCTTTCGGATTGGTTTCTTCATCCCATTTGCTCCCTCATTTATTTACCCATCTGCACCCATCCGCCAGCACAACCTCATCGTGCTCAGCCTACGCGTAGAGCTCGTGCCTCTCACCTCCATCCTTGGGCACGTCTGACTCCAGGTGGTCTTCCGAGTTCATGCAGCACCTCACCCAGAGTGCAGGAGATCAGAGAGGGGCAGGGCAGTGGCAGCTCTCTGATCTGTGGCTGCCTAGAGCAAGCAGCTCTGAGCTGGGGTCCTCCACGCGTCTCCGGAGATGCCGAGACTTAAGTCTGCATTGGCCCAAGACGTGGCCCGGGCAGTGACTCATCCTGGAGTGGATCCTTCCTCCCTCTTCAGGGTTCGTATCTCGGCGCTGCTTCCTGGGCTGGGGAGCTGAAGAAGCTGCTCACCAGGTTTGATCATCTTCGTCTCAGGCTTTCAGGGGTTGCAGGGGGAGGGAGGGTGGCGAGCTCAGGGTAAGGCAGTGGGTGCCGGGTCACCACCAGATCCAGATCGATCTCATGTCAGCCAAGAGGTGTCAGCAAACTACAATCCAGGGGTCAAACCCTGCCTTCCTGTCTGCTGTCCTCGGAGTAGAGCGACTGGAATGCAGCAGCCTCAACCCTTTTGGTTTGTGTGTGCGGCTCTCAGGCTGCAGGGCAGCGTGGAGGAGTCAGGCAGAGCAGGGCTGGTCCACAGGCCTCACACAATTGCCCTGGACCCCGTTGCACAAAGGCTGCCTCGTCCTGCTCCCATGGCTCTCCTGGGCCTCTGAGGGGAGCATCACCCACTGTGCCCAATGCATCATGATTACCTCCACCAGCTTCATCCAGCTGGGCCACAGAGGGACCCCTGGGAATTTTGTGATGGGCCCGCAGTTGAGACCACAGGAAGCAGACAGGCAGCCTGAGGAATGGAGCTGCCACATCCTTGGCCTGTACACACACACATGCAACTCTGCCTTTTCCAAAAGGACTAGGAGAGGGTTTCTGTTCCGTAGACAATTCATCCCTTGCCCATATTTACTGACTCCAGAGCTTACTCTTGTCTCTTCCCTGATTTTTCCTTAGAGAAAGACATAGATACGCTCCTCTTCAGTGAGACCAAAGGGCAGCTGCTGGCTCCAGCCTTGATTGCAGGGTGGGCAGAACAGGCGGCGGGGTGGGGGGGATGGTTCTCCTGGAGAGCTCATCCTGTGTAAGGAGAGAGGGGGAGCGTTGTCTACTTAATTTCAAACAACGGCTGCTTGAGAAAAAGTGGAGACCTCCAGGCCCCGAGATCAGTGTCTGTGATCTGTTTTGAAAGGGAAACAGGCTTTTGAATCTCCCCATTTTTTTTTTTTTTGTAGTTCACTCACCTTACTTTGTATGTCTCCATGGGTTCGATGAGACATGACTTCAGGCCAGCTCTATCCAAGACCCAGGGGATGGAAACATGTGAGGGTTATATTTTTAGCTTGTTTCATCTCTGGCTAAGGGATCATGGAAACGGCCATAGCCAGGACTGTGCTTCATGGCTGGCCTGAGAAATCGTTGCTATACACTTGTGTCCTTGGGCTGGAGCGATAGCACAGCGGTTGGGCGTTCACCTTTCATGCAGCCGACCCGAGTTCGATTCCTCCACCCCTCTTGGAGAGCCCGGCAAGCTACCGAGAGTATTGAGCCCGCGAGGCAGAGCCTGGCAAGCTACCCGTGCATATTGGATATATGCCAAAAACAGTGTCAATAAGTCTCTCAATGAGAGACGTTACTGGTGCCCGCTCGAACAAATCGATGAGCAATGGGATGACAGTGACAGTGACACTTGTGTCCTTGGGGACGCTGACTCCCACCGCCCAGTACCACCCTTTTCCCTGGGGTCTGTGGGATCTCCCCAGCTTTAGTGACTAAAGACCCCCGAGGGTCAAGGACCATCCCCTTTCTGATACTCTCCCATTGGGTAATCACAGGTGCCACACCCCACCCACACTGCCTCCCCCTCTCCCCCTCTCAGCCTGCACTGAGGACTTAAGGATTTCGAGGTTTGTCCTCCTCAAAGGCTGGAGGAAGTGGGATGGAGCTTGTTGGGCCATCCAGAATTTTCCTCAAATTGACCTGCGTGCCAATCCTGCATTCACCCTCCCCCCACCCCTTTTTCTCTCCCTCCACTCTCAGGCTAGCAGGTGCTCTCTCGGGCTCCCTCTGGGAGACTCACACAGAGCAGCCTGCTGGCTGGGAGAGCAGGCTGAGCCCTCCAGGCATCAGATTTCTGTCATTCCTGGAGGCAGGTTTTCAGGTTTCCATTTGTCAGTGGAGGAACCTTGAGCCCCGCCCCCGGGGGCTTTCTGAGACACAGGTGCGTGAGAGGGGAGCTACTCGGGCACACAGGTGGCCTCACCTGTTGCTCTAGCTCCCTCATTCCTGAAGGTCTCTTCAGCCGAGACTGGTGAATGTTAGCTGGAATCTAATCCTTAAAACAGAACAAGCGTTAATGATTAGGCCTTCCCAGGACCTCCATGGGAGGGCCCAACCCCTTGTTTAATAAGCTGAGGCTCTGTGACTTTCTCCTCTGCGCACCTACACACAGCTTTCCCAAACTGTACATACATCACATCAAAAAGAACAAGAGCAACCAGTGCTGGTGTGGATGCAGGGAGAATGGGACACTCATTCGTTGTTGGTGAAGATGTCAACTGGTCCAACCTTTGGGGAAAACAATATGAGTATTTCTTTTAAAAGCTAGAAATTGAGTTTCTATATGACCCAGCAATACCACTTCTGGAAATATACCCTGGAACCCCAAAAACATACTGCAGAAAAGCCATCTGCACTTCTATGTTCATTGCAGCACCAATCACAATAACCAAAATCTGGAAACAACCTAAGTACCTGAGATTAAAAAAAAAAAAAATGGTGGAACATTTACACAGTGGAATACTACACAACCAGCCACTAGGAGAAAAGAAGTCATCAAATTCATGTGTAAATGGATGGACACGGAGAGTATCAAACTGAGTGAAATGAGTCAGAAGAGAGGGACAGACATAGAATGAATGGAGTCATCTGTGGGATTGAAAAAATAGTATGAGGCAGTGGAAACAAAAGCCAAGGATAATGGTCCATGCTTGGAAGCTTGCCACAAGTGGTGGGTGTTAGGGGCAAAGAAGAGGGCAGCTATGATAAAGATAGTTGGAAATGATCACTCTGGACAAGAACTGAGTACTGAACGTAGTTAGAAGGACAAACATGATAACTTTTCAATACCTGTATTGCAAACTATAATTCCCCCAAAGAAAGAGAGCTATAGAGAGTGAAAGATAAAGAAAGAAGAAAAATGCTTGCTATTGAGGCAGGCTGGGGTGAGGGGTTAGGAGAGAAACTGGGAACATTGGCAGTGGTAAATGTACACTGGTGAAGGGGCAGGTGATAGAACACTATGTAACTGAAACCTAATCATGAATAACTTTGTAACTATGTATCTCACGGTGATTCAATTAAAACAAATATTGTGTATCATGGGCAAGAATGATACTATAGCAGGTTGGGCATTTGTCTTGCATGCAGTTGACCCAGGTTTGATCCCTGACATCTCATAGGGTCCCCAAGCACTTCCAGGAGTATTTCCTGCATGTAGAACCAGGAGTACACCCTGAGTATTACCAGGTGTGACCTCCAAACAAACAAACAAAACAAACAATAAAAATCATGTATCGCTCTGCTGTTGTCCTGGTTTCTACCAGTAGCTTTACTGCCCTGATTAGTAAGATCCATGAGGGTTAGGATCAGATCTATTTCTGCCAAAGTCCCAGCCATGTGATACTGGGCACAAGAAATGCATGATTACCTTCATGCATGCATGAATGAATGAATGTTGAGAGAAGGATCAAGTGTAAATGTCCATGGATGGATGAGAGATGCTTTTATAGATAAGATGTTTCTTGGGATCCAGTTCATTTGGGGGAGCCACGTCCAGCAGTGCTTGGGGGATACTCCTAGCTCTTTGCTTGGGAGTCATCCCTGGAAGTCCTGGGGAGTTGCCCAACAGTACTCAGAGTGACTATGTGACCCTGATGGCTCAGCACTGGATCTGGCAGGGATGAGGTCCCCAGCATGGCCATAAGAGGGACATAACAAGTGATGCTCAGAGACCATGTAGTACTGAAAACAAACTCAGGGCCTCTGGATGCAAAGTGAATTAGCACTCTAGCACTTTGAATTCCCTCTCTCTCTCTCTCTCTCCCTCCCTCTCTCTCTCTCTCTCTCTCTCTCTCTCTCTCTCTCTCTCTATTCTCTCTCTCTGTGTCCCTCTGTCTCTCTGTCTCTCTCTCTCTCACACACACACAAACTTAAAATGTACATTTGTATTGAAGCTGTATTAGTTCTATAAACATGACAATCATGTTCCACATAATGAAGTTTTGGTGCGTGATGGGCCATAAATATGATGGCACTTGGTGCATACACTCTAGGTGGGCGTGCTATGTAGTAGGCTGTGTAATCACAAAATAAATGTGTATGTGTGTGTGTGTGTGTGTGTGTGTGTGTGTGGCATGGTGTCTCCTTCCCTCCACGTGCTTTCAGTGGCCATGAGCCACTTCCCCACCCCATCCTGCAGCTGACACCAACAGACGCATGGAGGAGGGAACAGGGCTGCCCAGTTGGTTGGTGATCGGTTACCATTTATTCCAATCTCGTCTCCCTCTGTCTCCTTCCAGTATTACCCATGCCAGTATTCCTCCTGTTCCCCACGCTTCTCCCTCCATGTTCCATTTCACAGCTTTAGTCTACAGCCCAGCTACCCAAACATTGGGGGAACAACTACACACAGGTGAGGTAGCACGATCAACATATGTAAAGCCCTTCCTTCTGGGGAAGGTCTTCAAAGACAAGGATCTCTAGCTAGGAGATCCGCTCAAGGCTGTGTTTTTACCTAAGGACATACTTCTCCTTTCCTTAGTCCATAAACAATCATCTTAGATTTATTTACTTCTTAATAATCTTTCTAGTCATTTTGTATGTACACAGTAGCACTGTAGCACTGTTGTCCCGTTGTTCATTGATTTGCTCGAGTGGGCACCAGTAACATCTCCATTGTGATACTTGTTGTTACTGTTTTTGGCTTATCGAATACACCACGGGGAGCTTGCCAGGCTCTGCCGTGCAGGTGGGATACTCTCGGTAGTTTGGATGGAGGAATCCAACCCAGGTCAACCGTGTGCAAGGCAAATGCCCTACCTGCTGTACTATCACTCCATATTAATCTTATAGGGTGGCTCTCCTGGGGACATCTCACTATAGATCCCAGACTATAGGCCAGATAGTTCTTCCTAACCTTAGCAGGGTCCTTATCCAGTTGTTACTCTTTGGATCATGACAGAATTTGTCCATGACCATGCTCTTAACTTATAAGTTAAGTATTATGGCTGTTGGCCTGTCCCATTTTGATGCCAGGGTAAGTCACAGCTTGCCCTGAGCCCATCCAGTCCCTTCATCGGGACCCTGCTTCTGGGGTGCTAGGAACTAAGGACAACTGAGGCTTAAGTCGAGTAAATGTGACAGATGCCCAGAAGCTATTCAGAGGCAATTAACTCACAATTTACAAAATCATAGCATAACTGTCTTTCTTTGTCTATACAAAAAGATCATTGCTCTAAAGTAAGCTATGCAAAAGACATAAGGAAAAGAGAGAAGCCATATTTCACATACAAATCCAGAGATCTCTGAAGAGATTCCCCCTAAGCAGTGACTTGTATTACAAGTCACTGCTTAGGGGGAATGAGTGATTAACAGATAGGAGAAGCAGAACACAAAGGAGAAGTTAAATACAGAGGAAGTGGGAGTACTTTGGGAGCACTGTGATGGGTATTAGTCAGTAAACCTAAGCTCCTTATGGCTGAAGAGAAAGCACAAGCCAATGTATCCTACAGTAGGCTATTCCATCCAGGTTTGTATAATTACATTGTGATGCTCACACAACCAAGAAGCCACCTAACGATGCACTGTAGCACTGTAGCACTGTCGTCCCATTGTTCATCGATTTTGCTCGAGCGAGCACCAGTAACAAATATCTCCATGGTGAGACTTATTGACTTATTGTTACTGTTTTTGGCACATCCAATATGCCACAGATAGCTTGCCAGGCTCTGCTGTGCAGGCAGAATACTCACAGTAGCTCTCTGAGAGGGGCAGAGAAATCAAACCTGGGTCAGTCGCATGCAAGGCAAACTCCCTACCCACTGTGCTATTGCTCCAGCCCATTTCTCAGCATATAGCCCCTTGGTAGCTGATGCATGCCTGTACCTTGGTGTCAGGTGTACAGCACTGACGTTCCCACAGGAATTACTGATGTAGGCAAGTAGATAGGGAAAGGCCCTTGGCAATGAAACTCAGATCAACAAAACTTCTGGGAGGAAAATTCTAAGGCTGATCCACCCTGCGGATACGGATAAGATCTTGAGCAGCAATGGACCCTGAGGAGATTACACCCCTCCCCATGAAGGAAATTGCTCAGATACCCTCAGACCTCTCCCTAAATCTGATTAACTTTAGTGACTCAGCCCAAGAAGACCATCACCTGGTAGCAGCCTTAGCAACAGACTTTGACCTAGGTAGGTGCCCCATGTCCCGGCAGGTTGGAGCAACCCTATAAGAGCCACCTTGAACAAAGGAAGGGTGCACATATGCTGCCGAGCCCATGTGCTTCTTGTGCCCACATGGCTGAGCACATGTGGCAACTGAGCACATGTGTCACCTGCCTCTCCCCTCTTGAGATGTGTACTTCCATGCTTTCCTGTCTAATGCTGGGATGTGTCTAGGGGTTCTCTCTGCCCTTGGAGAAGCCCGGGTTCTCTCTTGAGCACGTTACTCTCTCTCTCTCTCTCTCTCTTTCTCTCTCTCTTTCTGTCTCACTCACACACTCACTCACTCACTCACTCACTCACTCACTCACTCACTCACTCACTCACTCACTCACTCACTCTCTTCCTCTCCACAGCTTGAAAAAAAAACCCTTCAAATAAAATCTATATTACTTCACTGCTTGTTTACTCCAGAAATCCCTTTCTGCAAGGCGAGACAAGAACCCAGTAACCCTGGGTCCCAGGTGGCAGAGGCGGATTGGGAGAGCATGACTGTCTTTCTCCTCCCCACTTCATATGAGCCACCCATGAGGCCCACCGATATCATTTGCTACATTTGACTGCCACCAAAAGTCTCATTTTAATCCACCTCCACACAAGCCCCACTACTCTCCTTCTCCTTTCCTTTCTAGTAATCAGTGTTTTTGGAGTCTAGAATTTGTTTTGTTATGTTATGTAGTTTCCTTTGTTTATCTTCCCCATCATGAATCAAACCACATAATATTTGTCTTTGTCATCAGACACTCATTTCAATTAGCATCATGCTCTCAAAGTTCAACCATGTAATCCTAAATGGCACAGCTTCAGCTCTTTTCTTTAACAGCACAGAGATATTCATGCATGTGTGTATTTGTGTGTGTGTGTGTGTGTCTGTGTGTGTTGTGCATGCTCAGGTATACATGCATAGATATACCACATTCTCTTTATCCACTGATGGATATTTAAGTTGCTGGCTACTGAAAACTATGCAGTAACAAACAGAAAGGAGCATGTATCTTTTTTCAAATTAGCATTTTGTGCTCTTCCGCCTAAATATCTGGAACTGAGATTGCTAGATTCTGTGGGATTTCTATTCTTAGTTTCTGTATCATTTCAATGTTTCCCTTAGCAGATGTACAAGCTTCCTTTCCCACAGAGTTAGAGGGTTCTCTCTTCTCCACGGCCTCGCCAACATCTGTTTTTTCTTGTTTTTTTGATGACTGTTAACTTTTATACTCTTGTACATTTTTAAAATATTTTTTCTCCCTTCAGAAGATGTGATTATATTGTACCTCATCTATCAACCTTTCAAAAATACACATATAATCCAGGGTAGTGTAGACAGAGCTACATTTCATCTTTAAGTACCACAGAACTTTCCATTTAAACTGTTTTCAAAGCCAGCGATGTGACTTAGTATTTGTCTATGTATCGCACATCTAAGATTCAATCACAAGATTTTTAATTAAAAAGGCAATAAATATCATTGGGCACATATTTTTTTCTACTTTTGTTTATGGTTTCATGTACATCGGTAATGTGGGGCAGTGGTATAGCTATATACCCAAACCACAGAGTCAGAAACACTGAAATCACAGTGGGTAGGGTGGTTGCCTTGCACACGGCTGATCCGGGTTCGATTCTTCTGTCCCTCTTGGAGATCCCGGCAAGCTACCAAGAGTATCTCACCCACACGGCAGAGCCTGGCAAGCTACCCGTGGTGTATTGGATATGCCAAAAACAGTAACAAGAAGTCTCACAATAGAGATGTCACTGGTGCCCGCTAGAGCAAGTCGATGAGCAATGGGATGACAGTGAAACTATAACAACCAAACGTTAAAATGTCTCTGTTGGGAAGAAGAGATGGAATAGTGGGGAGGATACTCACCTTCCACATGATTGACCTGGGTTTGATCCCCGGCACCCCATATGGTCCCCTAAGCCCCCCAGGGGTGATTCCTGAATGCAGAGCCAGGAGTAATCCCTGAGCACCACCGGGTGTGGTCCAGAGCCAAAAACAAAAACAAAATGCTGCTGTCAAGATGGCAGGCTGGGGTTGGGTCGGGGGTTTGGGGGACTTGAGAACACTAATAGAGGGAAGTTTACACTGTGGTGGGATCATATGTCAAAAATCAATTATCAATGATTTTGTAAAGCATAGCTCTTTCGTAGCTTTTGTAAATGCTTTTCATGATTTTTTTTCGAATTCATGTTTAGAAATTAAATTATTGGGACAAAAGATACTCAAACATTTTTGACACAAGGTGACCAAAAGGCCCTACAGCCAACTCTGTAGCCCTTCCCCATCCTCCATCCCAACAGCTGGGCCCAACTGCCTGTCACCCACTCCTTGCTCCAGGATTATCTTTCTTGTTAGCTTTGCCAATCAAGTGGCTGAAAAATTGAAACCTTTGTTTTTGTAATTGAATCTTGTAACTCAAATGTCATTTACTGCCTAACACAATGCTTAGGAAAACACCTGGTACGCAGTGAATATTCATTAATTTTTATGGGCCCTGTTAATTATAAAACAGAACATCTACTAGAAAGCTTAGAAAGCTACTTGTGGTTTAATTATAAGCAAAGGCTTAGAATATTGTCCCATGCATTTCTCCCCCCCCCCCACCCTTTAATCATCTACTTGTTTGGATTTTAGTTCCCCTTTTAAGCAATTTTTATTGTGTTTTCTTAATGTTGTTGTTTTGATGACTACTTTTCAGTTGCTTAAAATTATAAGACAGAGAAAGTAAGGTGGATGAATGAATGAGCAAGATAATCTTGCCGAGAGATGCTCGTGATGGGGATGCCAGGGTGCCCAAATGTCTCAAGGTCCAATTACAGCCCATGTAATGTGGAACCAACATCACACTTTGGATTTCCTTTCCTCTCGGGAAAGTTGTAATTGCAGAAGAGGGTTTATTTTTTGGGGGGTGGGGACAGGGGGTGAGGGAGGAAGGGATTCTCAATAGGCTCATTCAGTTATTTGACACACAAAGAAGGTATAAGCATAAGTTCAGATAGCTCTGGCACAGTGAAACAATTCTGGGGATTGTTGGAATGGGGATAAGTATAGCCATTGGCATGTTAGGAAGGGTACCCCACTGTAAAATTGTGAACACTGGAAGTGGTGACCCAGATTTATATGAAATTAGTTTAGGGACTCTGTTCTGGGACACCAAGCTGAAGGGACGTTCTGGTGAAACTAAGGTGTGCATCCATTACCTGTGCCCACGCTGTGTCCAGGACAGATGAATGATGAAGGAACACAGTGGAAGGTCAGGGAAGGAGAGCTCTACCCTCACTGGAAATATTCAAATATCCCACAGACTCAGGCTTGTTGAGATTCCCGGAGGAGAGCTTCCTGCATTCTGTAACAAGGTGCCACGAGTATTTTTCATTACCTTAGAATCTGTCGCTATTTGATCAGTCAATTCGGCTCAACAATTAAGTTGGAAGAAAAAGAGTCAAACTGATTGTTTTACTTTTTTGTACGAATTGATTGTTCAACTCGGACAAAAATGTTGATCCCATTTTGTGTGTGGAGATAGTCAATTTAGAGGAATTGTTCTGGCTGGCCTGAGCCCAGGGAGACTGAAATTAAACCTGACACTACAGCTTCGACTGGCGTGCTGCAGAAGGAGTCTGAATTACTAAAATCCTTAACATTTTCCCTCTGGTTCCTTGGCATTTCGCAAGCCGGAGGCTGTGACAAGTCAATAAACATTAAGCAAATATTTGTAATTGGTTATAATTTGGTGGGGCAAAATTGCCAAAGTGATTTTGGCCAGGGAAATTATGAGAGGTATTGGATGGTGGTGGGATGATTATGAAAAAGCATTCCTGAGAGTAAGGTTGAACAAAGTGCAGGACCAGTGTTACTCCCTTTTGTCTTTGCTCTACCAGGAACAGTGGAAGCCAGCAGAAATCATCTCTGTCAACAACAGTGAGTGGGAAATTTTTCCAAGTGGAGTGTTCAAAGGCTTATCATAGCAAATGCTTGCCACTGTTATGCTATGCAGAATTGGGTGACAGCACAAGAACTACTTCCTTGTGTGCAATATATATCAGGGGTAATCTTGGAGAAAACATGAGAAATGATGAAAATGCAAAAAATGTGCCCCCTCTTTGAAAATTGAAAATATGTATGGCAGGGAGCGGGACATTAGAATTAGAATCAAGAGAAAAAGATTAGGAAAAAGTGATGTAGATAGGAAATCAAATAGGCAGAAGAAACCATCTGTTCTGGGAGCTATAAAGGTAACCATGAAACCAGACCAGTGAAGGTGAGGTCCAAAATTCTGGAGAAGAAAGTAAATTGATGAAGATTTGGAGCAATCCCTGATGAATTCAAAGGAATTCTTATAAATCAAAGCAAAGAGGACATTCAACAATGTTGGTAGTTCTATGGTAGGGTGGAGTGAAGCCATTTAGAATGACTGTGACAGAGTTTTCCAGTTCAGGAGCTTGGTGTGTGACCTTCCAAATCTCCCAAGATTTATTGAATTTGCAAATCATACTCATTTCACTCTATTCTTAAAGGTATGTGTAATATCATTTGAGTGATCAG
Organism: Sorex araneus; assembly: GCF_027595985.1. Lineage (NCBI taxonomy): Eukaryota > Metazoa > Chordata > Mammalia > Eulipotyphla > Soricidae > Sorex > Sorex araneus. The sequence goes on along the minus strand of NC_073303.1, from coordinate 21,341,622 downwards.
ACATATAATGTTTAAGGATTATGAACTTTGAAGCAAGAAACCAAAGGATTTAAAAGTTCTGGTGGTGGTTTCATTGATTTTTTTACATCCTCAAACTGGAATTTAAGAAGTAGCAGGGCTGGAGTGATAGCACAGCGAGTAGGGCATGGCCTTGCATGCGGCCGAATGAGGGTCGATTCCCAGCATCCCATATGGTCCCCTGAGCACTGCCAGGAGTGATTCCTTAGTGCAAAGCCAGGAGTAACCCCTGTGTATTGCCAGGTGTGACCCCAAAAGCAAATAAATAAATATTAAAAAAAGAAGGAGTAGAAGGCAAGTAGGTGAGCAGTTGGTACTGTTCTAGAGATAATACTATAAGCAGAGTATCCATCACTGAAGATGGTGTAAATTCAAAATGGTAGAGTCTTGGCTAAGGACAGAATACATTTTATGAAGACAGGAAGAAACAGATTTTCCCAGAGTCTTGTTGACTCCATCAAGAGTAATTATTATAAGCTGGCAAATAAGCAAACATCTTTTAATAAAGTCACACAGACATACTGGTTGCCCAGAGGAAAGGACATTGGTCCAGTCATAATGAAGGTGGTTGAGGAGAACTTATAGGCACTAACTTTGGGTCAATCAACTCAGCTTTTATTAATTTTTAAATTTTTTTAAATTTTATTTTCATAAAGTTGTTCACTAGTAATTGATAGCATTCAATATTTCAACCTCAATCGCACCACAATTGACCCTTCCCTCCACCATTATTTCGAATTTTCTCACCACCATTAAAGCCTACCCCACAGGCAGATATTAAATCATTTATTTTGTGTTGCTTTTTATGAATAGCATAGGATGGCGCACGGCCACCGTGCTCCTGGATATCTAAAATTTTAAATAATTAGGGTCCAGAGACATCTCTGTGGCAAGCTGCCATCTTCCAAGATTCATCTTCCAAGATCGGGCTATTAATGTGCTGAAATGGCGCCTGGAGGCAATTTGTGGGTGTGACAGCCAGGACACTGGATGGGCAAAGAGGTGGGGAGGGACAGCCCATACCTGCCTTGATATGGCCTGGAGTTTTCAGTTACTGGTCCCATGTACCTGGGTTTTTCTTCCTGAGGTTTGTGGCCACTGGGGTTCATCTGGAGTAGGTGGAGAGAGACAATGTCTTCTCCATCTGAGGCACCCCAGTGAAATCAGCTCTACAAGGGGTCCAGGGGCATCTCTGTATTTGTATTGAATCATCATCATCTTTATTTGTATTGAATCACTGTGAGATAGAGCATTACAAAGCTGTACAGGATTGGGTTTCACCCATATAATGCTCCAACACCCATCCCTCCATCAGTATAATTCCCCAGCACTAATGTCCCCATTTTTCCTCCCACCCTCCCAAATCACCACCTCCTCCCCTCCCCGCCACATACCCTCTAGCCTGCCTTGATGACAGGCAACTCTCTTCTCTCTTTCTCACTCTCTTATTTTAGGCACTTTGGTTGGCAATACAATGCTGAAAAGTTGTCATGTCTATCTCTTTACCTACTTTCAAAACTCATATCTTGTCATAATGACCATTTCTAACTAATCCAACTCAGTTTTTAAGCCATACTTCTCTTGGGATGGCCTGCCACTAGCTGGCCCGAAGTTTTAGTCATTTAAATCAAATATAAGTCTCTATGTTTCAGTATCTTGCTCTAGATATCTCCATCAGACCGAGAGATATGAATGCAAGTCTGACAATTCATCTACCCAATCCTTTTTGGCTTTTTGAAGGTTTTATTGCATAGATGTGGTAGATTAGTCTATTGATTATTGGCAGTTGAACTCAAACTCCAACTTCTCTCCTGGAGGTCAGGCACGCGAAGGTTACAATCTTTCATTCACATGGTTGGTTCTCTTGTGAACTTGCTCCTATCCTTAGGTGCTTCCACAACAGTCCCCTCATTCACATGATAAGAAAAACCTTTATCACTTTTCACACCTAGGAAATTTCAAGGATTTGGGGAGCTGTGAAGTCAGGAACTAAATTTTTAAAAAATGGAGCCTGAGATACACACAATGGATAAGACACTTGCCTTGCGTTCAGTTGACCTGAGTTCAATCTGTGGTTCTCCATCCGGTTCCCCTGAGGAATAGTGGGAGAGATTCCTGAGCACAGAGCTAGCTGGGTCTGGCTCAAAAACCAAGTCCTAAGCACAGCCAGGTGTGGCCTCCCCCAAACTTGAAAACACACAAGTAATGGAGCCAACATGATAGCATAGTGAGTTGGGTACTTGCTTTGCAAGTGGCTGACAAAGATTTGATCCCCAGAACCACAAACAGTTTGAGCATCACCAGGAATGATACCTGAGTGCAGAGCCAAAGCTAGGAATAAACCTTGACACAGCAGAATGTTACCCCAAAATCCAAATTAAAAATAAGACAATTTTTTCATCACCTGAATAGTCAGGTGACATATTTGATATATTTTTATCACATATATTATATATGATATATTTTAGGATATATTTGATATATTTGATGCATTTGATATATTCCCTATATCAAACTATCATACTCTCCTAACTCTTCCTGAAAGAGTTTATATCAGGCACCTGCTTCCTGAAAGAACCAAGAGACACACCATTTAAGGCAAAGTAATAAAGAATACATGGAAGTTCACTGTACTAATTACTGTACCTGCATTATTTTTTTCAGAATTTTGAAATTTAAAAATGTTTAAAAGGGAAGAGAACTTTTCATTTTAAGGAAAAAGAATTTTTCTTTTTAATATTTAAGGAAGGGAAATGGCTTCCTTAAATATTAAGAATAGATGAGGAGAAGTACAAGTGTTTAATTGCCATGAAAAGTAATAAAAAAATAACATAAAAATAAGATGCTTCTGGTTTCTTTCTCTTTTCCCATTTCCTTTTTTTTTTTTTTTGGCCATATTCAGTCAGACTCCGTGACTACTCCTGGCGTGGAGCTCAGGGGAGAAAGTACTGTGGGTTTGTGTTAAGAATCTAACCTGGGGTTCCAGCATGTAAAACATATGCTTCAGCTCTTTGAATTATCTTCCCTGTGCTGTTTGCTCACCAGAAAGCAACTGGGCAAGGGAGAGAGGAAAAAAATTATTCAAAATCTTTGAAGTCTTATTTTACACCACTCTCATGAGTAACAAATTGGAGATCATTTGAAAGAAATTCAACAAGATAGAGCAATAAATATGACCCAGTTTCACCAACCTTGGGAAAGAAGAGACACAAAATTGAAATCTGTTGATGGAAACCTGAGTTCTCTTCAAGACAAATTGGCCTGTTAGAGGAAGAGATTGACTTGAATGCTATGTCAGGAAGACAGATTTCTTTGTGGGAATCTAGAAACTTGTGGTTGGATGCCTGTTGAAGAGAGAACAAGATAAAGGGACAAAAATAGAAGACATATTATGATACAAGCCAAAGGGAGAATGGAATAGGTCTGTGCTTCCTAAGGTTAATAGATCATCAAAATTGTATAGCGGACCTTTAAAATACAATTTCTTGAGTCCCAACATAATCATAAGTCCTGTAGTAGAATGCTAAAATTTGCCATTTTTAACAACTCCCCACATGGTTCTGAGGATCAATTAGGCTTATGAGTTCCTATTATATAAATAAATAAAAAGGAACAAAGAGTGGGCAAGAACAATAGTTCATGGGTAGGGCACTTGCCTTGCATGCAGCTGACCCGGGTTTGACACTTGGCACCCGAGTCAGCTTATTTATTTTATCCAAAATAAATAAGGAGGTGGAGGCCAGGGATTCAAACTCATTTTTAATGCCATATAGGCATGGTAATGATGAGAAATTTCAATTTTATACACTTTTTTTTTTTGCTGTTTTTGGGTTACACCTGGCTATGCACAGGGGTTACTCATGGCTCATGAACTCAGGAATTACTCCTGGCGGTGCTCAGGGGATCAGATGGGATGCTGGGAATCGAACCTGGGTTGGCCGCGTGCAAGGCAAACTCTCTACCTACTGTGCTATCACTCCAGCCCCTCAATTTTATACACTTCTGCTGAAAACCGTTTGACCAAAAGAAAAGGAGCATCTTGCTTTCTGGCTGTTTCCAAAAAGCCCAAAAATGCAAATGGAAAAACTACTATTTCAGACTTAGCTGACCTACAAGGATAAAGATAAGCTTCTCAAAGAACATAAATAAAAACCCTTAGGGAAAAAGATCACCTCATTCACAAAGGGAAAAATGAGAAGGTAGCATAATTCAGAGATAAATTCAGAGGCACAGAAAAGCCTAATTCCAAGATGGTGACGCACGTACATCCAAGTGTTTGTCCGCCATTAAAATCTCACAGTTCAGACACAGGTGGGGTTAGCGATAAAGAGCAAGAAAAGCTAAAGCGAATGACAATACCTGGCAAAGAGAAACTAACAAAGCTAATGTGTCATTCCCTCCCTCTAGAGTTCCACCATGGGCTCTCCATTGGGGGAATGGAACAAAATTGCAGAATCTCCCATCACTCCTTGAAATTTTGATTCAATTTGTCTAGGGTGAGAAGCCAGCATAAGTCATTTTTAAATCTCCCCAGGTGATCTCAATATTCAATTATGGTTGCAAACCACTGCTCTGAAAGCTGATTTAAAAGACAGAATGGGAAGAAGGACACATACCAAAGACACGGTAAGAAAGTGACACAGACAGGATTTTATCAAAATGATCGAAGGCTAGCAAACAAACAACAAAAGGCAGAAATGAAAACAAAATACCTTTCGGCTCGATTGGGGACTAGTTGGAGATCAGGGACAGGATAGGCCTGCTGCTTGGAAAGAAGTCAAGAGACCTAAGAAGGCGGGAAATGAGTAAATATCTTTCCAATTTTCTAAAATGGATAGAAAATGGATTCTGTAAACTACGGATGATTGAGCTTGATATGGATCTCACACAAGATTCCAGAATGTATTACTAAAGTGATGTTATAATAGGCACCCAAATGACAAAGAAGTGATTATAGGACCCAGCATGGGTTCACTAGAACAAGTCCTCTTAGTCCGGCCCATTTCCATTCCTCAGTGGGGGGTTGGCAGATAAAGCTAATGTACACACATTTCCAGTCAGGCATCTGGACTTTGGCAAAACAATCGGCTATGTCTCTAATGACATACTTGTGGTTAAGATAGAGAAAAATAGGTCAGATGCTAAAACATTTTAGTGGGTTATTAACTGTTCAAAGGTCATATCCAAAGAATATTCATTAATAGATTGATGTCAAACCTGGAGAGGGCTTCTTAATGTTTGGTGTGCTGCCAGAAAAATAGTTCACAGCCCTGGGCATGTGTGACTCGTTTATTTAGATGAACATTCAAAGGCCGTCCTCATCATTCCTGTAGGAAGTACAGTTCAGAGAACAATGATGTAGGTACTTTATAATACAAAAAGTGTCTAAGAAGGTTTTGTAGAAAAGAATATTCAGTAGCATCTAAAAATAATTAGAATTAATGTTGTTCAAGCCCAGCACTTGAGCCCTGGAATCTCAAGCACACACAGATATAAGGCAGCTGGCATTTTTAAAAGTCCAGAGCATTTTACCTAACAACAATTAACCCAATGTAAGTGAAAAGCAGTGTGGCTGTGAAAAAAAAAAAGAAGGCAAGTGACCACCTCTGTGTCTCATAAAATGCCAAAATCTTTAAAAGAAGGAGGGATGTTTGTTCTCAGAGCTGCTCAGATCATCCTCGGGATTTTGTACTCATTTCTGACTTCCACATTTTTAAAGTGCAAGTTCTATAATCTGGGAAACGTTTCAGGAGAACCGAGGCAATGGGCAGGAACACAAGACCAGGCATACAAAGAACAAGAGGGGGAAAAAGCCCTGTCTTGTCTTGCTTATTAAAAGACACAGAGGAAAAGATGCCTTTTTCCCCCGAAATAACCAAAAGCCTGTCTTATTAAAGAAAGAAGTATTAATCTTACCTCAGGTGCTTTGAAGTGATTAAACTGGAGCAAGTACCTGGAAGCCGTGGGGAGGCCGAAAGTCTTTCTGTCTATAGAACAAATATTAGCAATAAGTTCTCAGAAGGCAAACTCGCTTCCTGGGGAAGCAGGCTTCTCCCTCGCCGGTTACTTAGATTTGCACTGAAGCTGGGTACTTACTACCAGGGATGCCGAACAGGAAAATTGGCATTGAGTGAAAAAGGGTGGCCCTAGAGGACAGCAGAAATGGCTGTGCTGAAGCTGGGGGGATAGTATAGCAGGTGGGACACACACCTTCCATGGAGATAACCTGGGTTTGATCACTGGCATCCCCATGTGGTCCTCTGAGCCCTGCCAGGAGTGATCCCTGAGACAGCAGAATTGTAACTGCAGAGCCAGGAGTCAGCCCTGAGCGCTGCCAGGAATGGTCCCTAAACAAACCAAAACAAAACAAATCATCTTGAGCTGGTTTTGCCATGACTCTCAGGGTAAAGAAGAGATGTGTGGAGCACAATGAACATAGTCTTTCCCTGGAAGGGGAGCAGAAACTTTTCCAGCTCCACTGAGGGTGGGGAGACAGATCAGACCAGGGTTCAACCATCTCTTTGAATGAGAGATTGCTCACCCTTTGGTTGATACTCCCCTCAGCTCCCCAATCCCAAGCAGGACTGTCCTTTGCTGGCCACAGGACTTAGGAATAGGGCTACCTCTTTCCCAGCCCCCCTATGGCCATGTGATCCGACCTGAATTCCTCAGGAGGGTAAGTAGATCAATAGCTAAAGGGTTCAGGGTAGAATCCAGAGAAGGGGACTGCTGGGGATGGACAAGTCTCCCTCTCACGTCACCTAGTGGAACCAACCTTCCTTCTCTGAGCCTTCTTAGAGAGCCCATGCGACAACGCCTCTCTCCCTACATCTCCTGGCAACACTAGTGGCTCCTCTGTTGGGAAGTCTTGAAGCCTTCTTCAGGGATCTCTGCACCTTCAGATGAATAAATGAACACAGTTGCGTCTTTTGGGATTACAATTCTGCTGCTCTTCAGGTGTCTCCCAGTCCATCCATCATGGGAAAATGTGAGAAAGAAATGGGGGCTCTGAGGTGACATGGTAGAGGATGAAGAATCAGCTCTATCTGAAGGTTCTGACAATTTTCCCTGAAAAATCTTAGAAAACCTACTTCGCATTTCAAGAATCACGATTTCTCCTGAGCATCATGAATTCAAATCTCCTAATACATGTGAATATGGCTTGACTCATACTTTTAAATATAATGGTCCTGGCCATATATCTTCCTCTTTCCTGGCAAAGTCTTTAAAAAAAAAACATTTGTCCTATTATATTAAGCAGTTGTGATTTCCTGTTTTCTGATGCATGGAGAGGTAGGACTTGGCTGATCTTAGAGGCACTGTTATTCCCAGGAGTAGCCTTTTTTTCCCCCATTTTCCACAACTATTTTATTTTATAGAATCACCATGAGATACGGTTGCAAAGCTTTCATGGTTTAGTTTCAGTCATGCAAAGTTCAAACACCCATCCCTCCACCAGCGCACATTTCCCACCACCAACGTCAGAAGTATCCCACCTGCCACCCCCACTGGACCCTACCTTCCACCTCTATGGCAGGCACTTTCCTTATTACTCTCTCTCTCTCCTTTTGGGCATTATGGTTTGCAATACAGATACTGAGAGGCCATCATGTTCCGTCCTTTGTCTGCTTTCAGCACACATCGCCCATCCCAAGTGATCCCTCCAATCATCATTGACTTAGTGGTCCCTTCTCTATCCCAACTCTCTTCTCCCCCAGCACTTGAGGCAGGCTTCCAACTGTAGACCAATCCTCCTGGCCCTTGGCTCTACTGCCCTTCGGTGTTAGTCTCATGCGATGTTATTTTACATTCCAAACACGAGTGCACTCCTTCTGTGTCTGTCCCTCTCTTTCTGACTCATTTCACTTCGCATGATACTCTCCATGTGTCCATTCGCTAGGAATAGCCATTTACTGGAGAGAGGAAGCAGCTTCTCTAGGTTTGCATATCTGTCATGTGCAAACCAACTAATCTGAAATCTAGAACCCCAACCACCGTCTTCTTGCCCTCACCACCCCTGGGCCAGGCCCCAGACGGCGGGAGACATCCCTTATGTTCTAGAGCTCACCAAATCTATTCAAAGGAGTTCAGTCTAAGTGTGCTGGTATGTCCTGCCCCTTCCTTCCTGTGAAAACCCCGGTGAAGGTTATGCTCACATTTCCCCCTTCCTCCTTTTGTCTTCTGGCTCCCTGCCCTGCCGGGTCTCTTATTTCTAAGGAACTTCTAGGAAGAGAATCATTCCAAGTGTCTTACCAAACCAGAGTAAAGCAAATCCTACAGACCCTTAAAACAGCCAACTAATTTAGCTCCCTAATTTCATTTTGCTCTTCTCTTTTTACCGTCTACAGAGTAGTCAGAGAGAATTTTCTAAAATAAGTATCAGAGCTCAACCTGCCTTAACTCTTCATCCAGACTTAGCCTAAAGCCCTAGCTTTCTCCTTGCTTCTGACTCTCTATGCTCTGGATTCGACCTGCTGCACCAGCCCCTCTGTTCCAGCACTTGATGGTTTCTGCTGCCTGCCAGGATCCAACCAAGCTGGTCTTGTTACTCTCAGGCTTTTGCATGGGATCCTTCTCAGAGTTCATGTCACAACTTGCTTCCTCACTTTCAACAGGCTTCAGAGCTTCCACCTCCTAGTCTTCCCCCCCAGCCCCTACCCCCTCACACACACACACACACACACACACACACACACACACACACACAAATAAGCTAAGCTAAACTAAATTAAACTAACCAGACTTTCATAATACATTTTTCTATTATTTGCCCTGCCTTATTTTTCAGTTGATCTGCTCTCAAAAAAGCATTTATTGGTCCATTACCTATTCATTCTATATATGATCTCCCTTCTAGAATGGAACCTCTATGCAGATAGGCCTCTATCAGTGCAGTATCCTGAAATTGGATGTGACTCAATAATTTTGCAAATGGGCCCAAGTTTGAGCCCTGAGTACAGGCCTTTGAGGTAAAGCTGGAGGTTACCCTTTACCTTTCCATCACTGTCCGGGAAAAAGGTAAGGAACTGCTGAGTTGGGCTCCACCTAATCCAGTAAGTAATATCCCTGCCACCTCTGTTCTCTTCAGGTTCCTGGGGGGGGGGGGGCATGTATAGCATACACGGGCAATTTTTTTCTGAACTTATAAAAAGTTTTTAAAAATCAATTACCATGAGTTAGTTTATTACAAAGCTGTTCATGATTTGGGTTTCAATCATAATGTTCCAACGCCCATCCTTCCACCAGTGTACATTTCCCAGCACCAATACCAAAGTCCCCACTTTCCTCCCACCACTCCCCAAATTAACTTTTCTTCTCCTTTTCTTCTCTCTCTCTCTCTCTCTCTCTCTCTCTCTCTCTCTCCTTCTTCCTTCCACTTTTTCTTCCCCCATCTCCCTTTCTCACTCTCTCTTTTTGGGCATTCTGGTTTGCAATATAGATACTGAAAGGTTATCATGTATATACACTTGAGCAATTTTGAGAGGTAAGATCCTCCAACAGACCTTGCTCAAATGACTCTTCTCCAGGTACCTGATAACAAAATAGGTCGTTCCTCAAAGGTAGGTTAGCTTTCTATTGCCCCCTGGCCCTTTATCTCAGTTGGGGAATCTCTAGGCTGTTATCACTTGGCCCAGATAGCAGTGAGGTAAAGAGAGGACCCAGCACAATCTGTGATGAAGCCTTCTGGCTATAGCTCTAGTTAAAGAAAAATTATAAAGCCTAGCCAAGTACAGCCTGCAGAGCTTTGGTAGATTTCATTCCCCCAGATGAGCCCACAGATGGCCCTTCCCTCCAGAAACAGCATGACTGCTTACTTACCAAGTGATGCAAATTCAATGCTTTGCTAAAATGTTCTTCACTGTTTGCCTTGCATACGGCCAACCCAGGTTCAATCCCCGGCATGCCATATGGTTCCTTAGCACTGCCAGGACTAATTCCTGAGCACAGAGCCAGGATTAACCCCTGAGCATTGCTGGATGAGGCCTCCAAACAAAAACAAAATAAAAATGAGTAAATAAATAAATAAACAACTTGTCCCTCACTACCCAAATGTCCCTGCCAAATGATTCAAGCATCTGGCCTCTGAGAGCCAACTCTGAGCCTGGGGAAAGAAAAGTCCTATTTCAGGAACACTCAACTTTGAGAAGTTATTTTAAGCAGGCTATGTTTAAAGACATGACAACACATTGTAACTTGGGTGTGTTGTGCGCACGATAGAGCCCACTTACATAAGAAGGAGAAAAACAGCAAGTGGTAGTAACAGTTACAGATGGTGATGATGATAACAACACAACAATGATGAAGAAGACAATACCCATTAGAAAAGGTGCCTGGCACTATTCTAAGTTGCTCTAAGAGAACTCAACCCTCCCAACACTGTGGTGAAGTAGGTAGTTTAACTGCTCCATTTTATAGAGATAAAACTTAAAGCGGAGCATGATTAAGTCGTTTGTCTGAGATTAGGTGGTAGCTTTTGTACTCAGACCCTGGCAGTCACCTTGCATGACTGAGTTCCAGACATCAAGACTTCCCACAACTTGGGGCCGGAGCGATAGCACAGCGGGGAGGGCGTTTGCCTTGCACGTGGCCGACCCTGGTTCGATCCCCAGCATCCCATATGGTCCCCCAAGCACTGCCAGGAGTAATTCCTGAGTGCAAAGCCTGAGCATCGCTGGGTGTGACCTAAAAAGAAAAAAAAAAGACTTCCCACGACTTATCCATTTCTGGGGCACTTGCATAACCTCTGGAAGGAAAACAAGCTTTGGCCCCACTTCCTCAAAGTAAGGGAGAAGTTGCTTCTCTCTTGGGCAGATTCAGCCGCTCATTCTTCCCTCATTCTGTTGCTCTGCCTTGAGCGTCTCTGCACAGACTCTAGGAGGAGGGTTAGGTAGTGCTGGGGGCTGGGGGAGGAAGGCAGACTCCTTATTCTTGGCTCTTTTTTTGCAGTCCTCTGCCTCCTCTTCTTTTATACCCCAGCATATTCTTCTACAGCAGAAGAGAGGCTCAGCCAATCAGTTAGAAATTTAGGGGACTGAAGAGCCATGCACTGGGGAGCCACCGTCCTGGCATCACAACCCGGACCCACAGTTTACTCCTAGGATGCTCAGGGATTGTGCTCATGTCTTCCCAACTCTACTTAGTGACAGCAACTGGTACCTCAAAATCAGTCATAGGTGGAACATTTGCTTCATAAAATCAGCAGACGCTACAAATCAAGGTGTGTGTGTGTGTGTGTGTGTGTGTGTGTGTGTGTGCTCTTCATAATGGCTTACCATCCCCCCTTGCACAAGCCACAGAATGCCTCCCCGAGAGACAAGATGCCAAACCTTGCCCCATTCTGCTTTCTCTAGTAACTGCGTTTAGGATAATGCAGAGTATACACTTGTCTGTCCTCATGATTCCCTCCAGAGCCGTTATCATCTGTCAAGCAGAACTTTCATTATGAACATTTTCACTCCAAACAGGCAACCGCCAAAGTCAGCCGACTCAAGATTTCCCTGGTCACATCATGCAAAGACCTAGAATTCCCTCACATCTGCTGCTGACTCCCACCCCAAATCCCTCGTGGGCACTTCCACTTTCATCTTTCTCAGCCTATTAAATTCTCTATTCCTGGAGTCACTTGGAGTTAGTGAGACCCACATCCCATCCCCGCTTTATCACTGTTGAGTTCCCCCTCAGCCTCAGTCTCATCGCCTGTAAAATGGGGCTATGGTTGTACTCAATTGCAAAGAACTGATTTGAGGATAAAACTTAAAATATAAGAGGCACGAAAGTAGACACGAAAGTCAACTCTTATGCTACTATGAACATATACACTCTCTATAAACTCTACTTCCTGCCCCGATAAGGGTTATGGAAACAGAGGAGATTCATAGCCACTTCCCTATCTTACTGCTTCTCATAGCTCTCCCATGTTCAGGAAGGTCTTCCCTTATCATTAATATCTCCCCTTCCCTTGAAAACCCAACTAAATGCTACCTTCCATAGAAAACCTTTCCTAATATTTCAGGAACAATTAAATTTGGCTTCTGTTCTACAGAAGACTCCATGTATACCCAAATGGTACCATCTGATGTGAGCTGGGAGTAATATACCCTTTCCCAACTGGAGGTATTTCCTGGTGTATTTTTTGCATGGGTCGACTTTCTGGAATCAAGGTGGAGCCTGGAAGGTGTGTGCTGATTTGTGGATGAAGAAGCAGATGTCTGATGAGTGGTTAAATCAATGTGACCCATTTAGATTTCAGGATGCTGAAAGCACCTCTTAGCTCTCTGCCATGCCCATTAGATTAGCAGGAACTGGGGATAGTCTTAGAGAGGACGGGGAAGGGACAAGGGTCAGAGCGTGCAAAGTGTCTAAAGAAGGCTGTTTGGGGGTTATTAGAGAGCAGGTCAGCTGGGGACAACATGAGAATTCGAGCCAAGGGGCAGAGAAAGAATCAGACTAAGGATTCAGAACGAACCCAGGAAGGCAATTACCTACCTGCCGCTTCCTGTGTCCATTTGGCAACCTTCCTGCCCACATCCCTGCCCAGCCACAAATGGCCACATGCAGAAGTAATCAGACTGGGAGTCCATCATCACTCCATTATTTAGAATGTGGCTTTTTTCCATTTCCTAATGGTTCTGTGCATTCCTATCCTTGGAAGAAATCCTCAAATATAAAATAATATAAAATGGCCAAGACTAACTTCCCACCTCAGCTCAACTTTTATTCTTTTACACCCATATGGATATTTTTCAGTTCCTTTGTGCTCCTTGCTACTTGAAATGAAGCCCTTCATCTACTCACAATTGACTCATTGTTTTGTTTTCTTACCTCCAGTCTGCTCCCCCAACAGAAGAGACTCTTTAGAGACTTGACCCCCAATAATCAGCAAAATCATGAATACAAAACCTTTTGTATTATTTCATTAAAACACAATCTTTAGTCACAATAACAACAAAAGGTAGTTAGGAAGTATGGATCTAGTGGCAAAATACACTCTTCCTCAGAATAAAAGGAACATTCAGACAGATTTTACGGGGTCTGTTGTAAACACAGACCCATAGAGAAGAGTGGATGCTGCAAGTGTGATGTCTTTTTATGTGCTGGGTGATAGTTTTCTCTCATTGGCTGGTCTATTTATCAGAAGAAACTCCTTCTTCCCTTCCTTCATCCTTTCCTCCCTTCCTTCCTCCTTCCTTCCTTCCTCTTGCTCTCTTGCTTCCTTGCTCCCTCAGCAAATCAGCATCACTTGCTTATGGAGATCCAAGATGTGTCTCTTTCTGCTGGACACTATCGAGTGTGCATGTGTAAGAAAACTGTTCTAGGAGCTGGAGCAATAGTACAGCTGGTAGGGCTTTTGCCTCTCACGCGGACGACCTGGGTTTGATTCCCCGCATCCCATATTATCCCCTGAGCACAGCCAGGAGTAATTCCTGAGTGCAAAGCCAGGAGTAATCCCTATGCATCGCTGGGTGTGGCCCAAAAAGAAAAAAAAAAAGAGAGAGAAAACTGTTCTAGTCTCCCAATCTCATTGAAAAAAAGTTTCTGTGTAGTTTCCATTGTCTTAAGGCCTCTATCTTGTAGTATGCACTAGATTTTTGATAAAGAAATATTGGCTGAATGCTGAATGAATGAACGAATAAAGATTCATGCCATTATATTAGTTTCCCCTTTCAATCCCCTTCTCATTCCTCTAACAGGATCTTCTGTTCCTTGGCCTTTTTGCTTCTCCTGTTAAGAGAGGCTGGAAAACAAATGGGCAGTTTCTGTTATTTCTTTTTTTCACCTTGAGAAAGTTCTAGATTTTCTCTTTCCCAGCCTCCTCTGAGGCAACTCATCCTAACACCCAAGATCTTAGGCCTTTCAGGTTTGCTGCCAAATGCTGGTGAGAAGTCATCTTGGGCACACATTTATTCTCTAGGGTTGTTTCCTTTTATTTTATTTAAACTCTATAAACTTAGGAGGGGAAGTGGAAAAATTCAATATGAGGGACAGTCTATAAAAGTCCTGACTGGCACTTTTCCTAAACTGTCCAGACCATAAAAACTAGGGAAAGCTGTCCAGATCAGAGGAGACAAAGGAGGCCTGACAACATGGGTACCTGGACCACAGACTGCAGCGGGAAAAGGGCCTGAATCACAGAGCAAGAGAGTACCATAGGAAGACAAGAGATCAACTGATTTGTGTTACAAAAACATTGTTACATATAAATTGCAGCATATTATTACGTGTGTATGACATAGCATCATCATATCATTATAACATGGCATGATCACATCATTACTGTGTGACCATCTCTATTTTGACAAGGATTGTTCAGCCAGACAAGATAATAATTTTAGGATGGGCTGAAGCAGGAATTTTGGACTATCTCTGCAACTTTTGTTGTAATCTAAAATTATCCTAAAATAAAAAGATTTATTTTTCAAAAGTTGATGGTTTCTTATTTTTCGTGCCCGCTCAGGACTCATTTAGGAATATTGTTTATTATTATTAATATTTCAGTTGTTGCTTTTCTGGAGGACTCTCTAGAGTGTCTGTGGTCCCAGCCATACTACTGAAGCAATATTCCTATCCAGGAAAGACTAGATCATCTGTCCGGGAAGGACGATCATTGTCATATAACCGAATGAAGCCATTTTAATAAGTGAAACGTCATGAAAATTGAACAGAATGTGCTCTAAGAAGCAGGACTTGGCGAGGAAGGGAGATTTGAGAGCACAAATAGTAGCAGTTACACAAAAATAGCATCAGCTTTCATATATTCCTCCACTCAGGGAAGTTACTCTGCAAACCTGCCAGATCCAAGGTAAAAAAAATAGGCAAAAAAAAAGTCAGTAACTCCTTAAACAGAGTTTGCCTGGGTCCTTCCATGTCCCCGATTTCTATGTTAAAATCCCCGTCTCCAAGTCTCTCTGAGAGGAGTCTTCTGGTGTCTTCACAGAGGCAATCAGCCTCTTACCCTCAGCTGGATCACTGGTGTTATTATAAAAAGGAAGATTTGCACAGCGATGCATGTAAGCAGGGAGAATATCACGTGAAAATTAAGGCAAAGATGGGGAGATGCATCTACATAGAATCCCCAAGGCAAACGAAATAATAAAAGCCAGAAACCCAGCAGGAGTTCAAGGAGAGACACAGAACTGACTGCCCTCCCTGCCCGCAGAGGGCACTGACCTACCCACACCTCGGGCAGTGAGACAACTAAGTGGGTTATTTAAGTCACTCAACTAATAACACTGTTTGGATGTAGCAAATCAAAAAAAAAAGCTGTTTGCTCAAACTCAGCCTGGCATCGTTGTGGTGGAGAGAGCGCCCAGGTCTGTGGGCGGAGGTAGTTGAAGCTGTCTCTTTTGTAACCATCTGCAGGGACCAGGTGGGACCGGGAGGGATTCTGAGATCCGGGGTTCCTTCCCACCCCTGCAACATTCCCAGAATTGGGTAGCGTCCTCTTCTATTAATAGTTCCATTTTACAGAGATGCTCTAGAACACAATCAATTATTCTCTAGCAAAGTACTCTCTACCTGGAAAAACACGACGTTCTTATTGACACTGCACTTAAGAAATGTTCTGCAGTGAATATCTGCAGAGCACTCGACTGTTCGGACCCAGAAATAGTTTCACCAACAAGGCTATAAAATCACAAGTGGGGGTGAGGGAGGGGGATTGGACCTCTGGACATGTAAAACAGGCACACATGTATATTCTGACAAACCAATGTTGCCTTTAGATTTTTTAAAAGCCACATAGAGATGCTTTGGCAAAGTGGCACAGATGACTGTGCCGATCTGGGGGCAGAACCAGCATGCCGTGGGACAGCACGGTCAAGAGCTCGGGTGATCTCTCATAATCAATCTTGTCATCTTCTGAGGTTATGCACTAGTGAGTAGGTTTTAATGCATAGGAAGTTCCTACTGTCTCTTCCAGCCCAACAAAGTCCACTCAAATCTCTTAGAGGAAAAATAAGTCAGAGTTGTCACAAAATTCACAGAGCATGGTCCTCATACAGGGCAGAGTGGCAGATGCTTGCCAGAGTCTTAGACCCTCTAGCTGAATGAACATAACAGAGCCGGAGGTGGACTATTATTCCTATCGCCAGATGTGAAGGTCCTTCCCTGGTGGACACAGTCTCTCCTCAGCCCCCTCCCCACCTCCCGTATTAGAAACTGCTTTAGAATGCTGAACGCTAATGCTTCAGGATAGTGTGGGGGGGAGGGCTTATAATGAAAGCCTTATCTTGTCATACATCAAGGATGCACCTCAACACCCAGTGCTGCCACCGCTCACACGTGCACCCTCCTAAGGACACAACTGGCACGCCTCTTCTCCCAGCAAATATCCCCCAGACCTGCTGGACAGTTCTCTTGGCACAGGTGGTGTGCGGAAGCAACACACTGGCTGCTTCCTTTCCACATCTCTTGACCCTTTCTGCTCACTCAGAGCTGAACCCCCGCCAGAGGCTCTCCTGGGCTTTTACAATCGCTGCCACCAAGCACGCTCTCCCAAGGGAGGTCATGCAAGCCACAGAGGACAAGCCACAGAAAGAAATTCAAAAAGACTCTTTTTAAAAGTAAACATTTCAGGAGAGGTAGGTCAGTGGGCCGGACATACATTTTGGACATAAGGGGGCTGCATTCGATCCCAAACAGACCCAGGAACAACCTCTAAGCACAGAGTCAGGAGTAACTCCCAAGTTCTACTGGGTGCAACCAACAAAACAAAATTCAGTGACCCACAGCTGCGACGAGTATGGCCTCCTTGAGAAAGTTAGCTCCTCCCCCTGGTATCGCGCCTAGTACGGGTGCTGCATTTGATGGAGAGCAACTCCTTTTAAAGTGTCTCATTTGGAGAATAACACCCAAGGACTAAGAGGTTTACTCCATGGCTTGGAAACTGGCCTCAAAGGGGAAAGGGAGTTCAGATAGAGAAGGGACCACCAAGTAAAGGGTATTTGGAGGACCAGCTCGGGTTGGGAGATGCGAACCAACTGTAGACTATAGATCAAACACAATGGCCACTCAATGCCTCTAGAGCAAACTACAACACCCAAAAGGAGAGAGAGAACAAAAGGGAATGCCCTGCCACAGAGACGGGGTGGGAGGGGGGAGGGATACTGGGATCATTGGTGATGGAGAATGGGCACTGGTAGAAGGATGGGTACTCTCTATCATTGTATGACTGAAATGCAACCACGAAAGTTTGTAAATCTGTAGCTGTACTCCATAGTGATGCACTAATCACTGTGTCACACTGTATCACTGTTATCCCATTGCTCATCGATTTGCTCGAGCAGGCACCAGTAACGTCTCCATTGTGAGACTCATTACTATTTTTGGCATAGCAAATACGCCATGGGTAGCTTGCCAGGCTCTGCTGTGCGGGCGAGATACTCTTGGTAGCTTGCCGGGCTCTCTGAGAGGGGCAGAGAAATAGAACAATTATGCAAGGCAAGCTCCCTACCCACTGCACTATCACTCCAGCCCATTCACTAATAAAAAATTTTTTAAAAAATAGAAATTAAAAAAAATAAAGTGTCTCATTTAAAAGAGAAGGGGTATATCCTAACTCTGCATACCCCATGCTTAGGACCAGGCCCAGAATACACTCCTGATGTGGCTGTTGATTTCCTTTGGAACTGGTGGTCCAAGAGAAAAGAATATTAGGGCAGAGACCAAGTCAAACTATAGTATCTCTTAGAACCTAACTATGAAGTGACACACAATGTCGTCTGCCACTGGAAGGGCTCAGCAAGTGTCATCCTAGAGGCTGGTAAATTCGGGTTGAAAGATGCATGCCAAAAGTAGACTATAGGCCGAGCATGGTGGCCACTCAATACCTCTATTGCAAACTACAACACCCAAAAGGAGAGAGAACAAGGGGGATGCCCTGCCACAGAGGCAGGGTGGGGTGGTGGGGGATGGGGTGGAGGTGGTGGGATGGATACTGGGAACATTGGTGGGGGAGAATGGGCACTGGTGGAGGGATGGGTAAATGATCACTGTATGACTGAAATGCAAACACGAAAGTTCATAAGCTTGTAACTGTACCTCACGGTGATTCACCAAAAAAAAAAAAATAAAAGAATGGAACATGGCCACATCTATGATCTATGACTGCAAAAGCCCACGATTTAATTCCCCTTCATGGCACCTAAATCATTGAGCTTAAGATACTGTGAAACCAGCCTTTAGATCTTTCCCCCCATGTTCTTCAGCCACACTGACATAGTGGATCAGTATTAGTGCTAGTTAGTAATTTTTCAGCCATTTCACTATAACCTCATTAGGGTTCATCTCAAGGGGAAAATTCAGTCACTTCCACCAAGCTTTATCAGGGATAAAGTTCCTTTTACTGAGAATATACATTTATTGGCAAGGTTTTTTACCTTTTCTTTTTTGGGATTTTTAAAGAAATATTGAAAGAGAACTCTAACTGAACACATCTAGATTTATGCAACTAGAGTCATTAAGTCACACCAAAATATAAAGAAGGTAAAGGAAACATTTGGCTCACAAGTTGAAAATATACTGAAAGTTGATCTCAATGTAGGCCACAAAGCTATAGGTCAGAAAGTAATGCTTAATAATTTAAATTAATTTATATAATTTATGATTAAAATAATATAAATGTAATTTATATATAATTTAATATATTAGATATAAATGTAATTTATATTTAATATGATTTAAATTTATAACTTAAGCTTCCTGTTGCAGGGACCTAAAAAGTCTTGGCAAACATTGTGTGAATTTCATGAAAGTGAAAAACATAACTTTTCCAACCTCCTGACAAAGCAAAGAGGGTAAACAGTCATAATATCCACATGAAGAATGTGCCAAGTGACCCTTTCAGTGAAAATGATCAAATATTTGCTATAATGAAGGGTCTGTGCTCTGCAGGTCCCAAAGGTCCCGTCTGTGACCAATAATTGCCACCTACTTCAATAAGATTTTACAATGTTCAGGAAAAATATTTGAATATAGATTGTAACATATACATATATATACATCT